>NW_024059758.1:0-31936 GCF_016432855.1 Salvelinus namaycush
CTGGTACCAAACACACGCATCGCTGGAACCAATCACACGCATCGCTGGTACCAACACACGCATCGCTGGTACCAAAGACACGCATCGCTGGTACCAAACACACGCATCGCTGGTACCAAACACACGCATCGCTGGTACCAAACACACGCATCGCTGGTACCAAAGACACGCATCGCTGGTACCAAACACACGCATCGCTGGTACCAAAGACACGCATCGCTGGTACCAATCACACGCATCGCTGGTACCAAACACACGCATCGCTGGTACCAATCACACGCATCGCTGGTACCAATCACACGCATCGCTGGTACCAATCACACGCATCGCTGGTACCAATCACACGCATCGCTGGTACCAATCACACGCATCGCTGGTACCAAACACACGCATCGCTGGTACCAATCACACGCATCGCTGGTACCAATCACACGCATCGCTGGTACCAAAGACACGCATCGCTGGTACCAAACACACGCATCGCTGGTACCAAACACACGCATCGCTGGTACCAAAGACACGCATCGCTGGTACCAAAGACACGCATCGCTGGTACCAAACACACGCATCGCTGGTACCAAAGACACGCATCGCTGGTACCAAAGACACGCATCGCTGGTACCAAAGACACGCATCGCTGGTACCAAAGACACGCATCGCTGGTACCAAAGACACGCATCGCTGGTACCAAAGACACGCATCGCTGGTACCAAAGACACGCATCGCTGGTACCAAAGACACGCATCGCTGGTACCAAACACACGCATCGCTGGTACCAAAGACACGCATCGCTGGTACCAAACACACGCATCGCTGGTACCAAAGACACGCATCGCTGGTACCAAAGACACGCATCGCTGGTACCAAAGACACGCATCGCTGGTACCAAACACACGCATCGCTGGTACCAAACACACGCATCGCTGGTACCAAAGACACGCATCGCTGGTACCAAAGACACGCATCGCTGGTACCAAAGACACGCATCGCTGGTACCAAACACACGCATCGCTGGTACCAAACACACGCATCGCTGGTACCAAACACACGCATCGCTGGTACCAATCACACGCATCGCTGGTACCAAACACACGCATCGCTGGTACCAAACACACGCATCGCTGGTACCAATCACACGCATCGCTGGTACCAAAGACACGCATCGCTGGTACCAAACACACGCATCGCTGGTACCAAACACACGCATCGCTGGTACCAAACACACGCATCGCTGGTACCAAACACACGCATCGCTGGTACCACACACACGCATCGCTGGTACCAATCACACGCATCGCTGGTACCAAACACACGCATCGCTGGTACCAAAGACACGCATCGCTGGTACCAAACACACGCATCGCTGGTACCAAACACACGCATCGCTGGTACCAAACACACGCATCGCTGGTACCAAACACACGCATCGCTGGTACCAAACACACGCATCGCTGGTACCACACACACGCATCACTGGTACCAAACACACGCATCGCTGGTACCAAACACACGCATCGCTGGTACCAAAGACACGCATCGCTGGTACCAAACACACGCATCGCTGGTACCAAAGACACGCATCGCTGGTACCAATCACACGCATCGCTGGTACCAAACACACGCATCGCTGGTACCAATCACACGCATCGCTGGTACCAATCACACGCATCGCTGGTACCAATCACACGCATCGCTGGTACCAATCACACGCATCGCTGGTACCAATCACACGCATCGCTGGTACCAAACACACGCATCGCTGGTACCAATCACACGCATCGCTGGTACCAATCACACGCATCGCTGGTACCAAAGACACGCATCGCTGGTACCAAACACACGCATCGCTGGTACCAAACACACGCATCGCTGGTACCAAAGACACGCATCGCTGGTACCAAAGACACGCATCGCTGGTACCAAAGACACGCATCGCTGGTACCAAAGACACGCATCGCTGGTACCAAAGACACGCATCGCTGGTACCAAAGACACGCATCGCTGGTACCAAACACACGCATCGCTGGTACCAAAGACACGCATCGCTGGTACCAAAGACACGCATCGCTGGTACCAAAGACACGCATCGCTGGTACCAAAGACACGCATCGCTGGTACCAAACACACGCATCGCTGGTACCAAACACACGCATCGCTGGTACCAAACACACGCATCGCTGGTACCAAACACACGCATCGCTGGTACCAATCACACGCATCGCTGGTACCAAAGACACGCATCGCTGGTACCAAACACACGCATCGCTGGTACCAAACACACGCATCGCTGGTACCAATCACACGCATCGCTGGTACCAAACACACGCATCGCTGGTACCAAACACACGCATCGCTGGTACCAATCACACGCATCGCTGGTACCAAAGACACGCATCGCTGGTACCAATCACACGCATCGCTGGTACCAAAGACACGCATCGCTGGTACCAAACACACGCATCGCTGGTACCAAACACACGCATCGCTGGTACCAAACACACGCATCGCTGGTACCAAACACACGCATCGCTGGTACCACACACACGCATCGCTGGTACCAATCACACGCATCGCTGGTACCAAACACACGCATCGCTGGTACCAAAGACACGCATCGCTGGTACCAAACACACGCATCGCTGGTACCAAACACACGCATCGCTGGTACCAAACACACGCATCGCTGGTACCAAAGACACGCATCGCTGGTACCAATCACACGCATCGCTGGTACCAAAGACACGCATCGCTGGTACCAAACACACGCATCGCTGGTACCAAAGACACGCATCGCTGGTACCAAACACACGCATCGCTGGTACCAAAGACACGCATCGCTGGTACCAATCACACGCATCGCTGGAACCAATCACACGCATCGCTGGTACCAAACACACGCATCGCTGGTACCAATCACACACATCGCTGGTACCAAAGACACGCATCGCTGGTACCAAACACACGCATCGCTGGTACCAATCACACACATCGCTGGTACCAATCACACGCATCGCTGGTACCAAAGACACGCATCGCTGGTACCAAAGACACGCATCGCTGGTACCAAACACACGCATCGCTGGTACCAAACACACGCATCGCTGGTACCAAACACACGCATCGCTGGTACCAATCACACGCATCGCTGGTACCAAACACACGCATCGCTGGTACCAATCACACGCATCGCTGGTACCAAACACACGCATCGCTGGTACCAAAGACACGCATCGCTGGTACCAAAGACACGCATCGCTGGTACCAAACACACGCATCGCTGGTACCAAACACACGCATCGCTGGTACCAAACACACGCATCGCTGGTACCAATCACACGCATCGCTGGTACCAATCACACGCATCGCTGGTACCAATCACACGCATCGCTGGTACCAATCACACGCATCGCTGGTACCAATCACACGCATCGCTGGTACCAATCACACGCATCGCTGGTACCAAAGACACGCATCGCTGGTACCAAAGACACGCATCGCTGGTACCAAAGACACGCATCGCTGGTACCAATCACACGCATCGCTGGTACCAAACACACGCATCGCTGGTACCAAACACACGCATCGCTGGTACCAAACACACGCATCGCTGGAACCAATCACACGCATCGCTGGTACCAAACACACGCATCGCTGGTACCAAACACACGCATCGCTGGTACCAAACACACGCATCGCTGGTACCAAAGACACGCATCGCTGGTACCAAACACACGCATCGCTGGTACCAAAGACACGCATCGCTGGTACCAAAGACACGCATCGCTGGTACCAAACACACGCATCGCTGGTACCAAAGACACGCATCGCTGGTACCAAACACACGCATCGCTGGTACCAAACACACGCATCGCTGGTACCACACACACGCATCGCTGGTACCAAAGACACGCATCGCTGGTACCAAAGACACGCATCGCTGGTACCACACACACGCATCGCTGGTACCAAACACACGCATCGCTGGTACCACACACACGCATCGCTGGTACCAAACACACGCATCGCTGGTACCACACACACGCATCGCTGGTACCAAACACACGCATCGCTGGTACCAAAGACACGCATCGCTGGTACCAAACACACGCATCGCTGGTACCAATCACACGCATCGCTGGTACCAAACACACGCATCGCTGGTACCAAACACACGCATCGCTGGTACCACACACACGCATCGCTGGTACCAATCACACGCATCGCTGGTACCAAACACACGCATCGCTGGTACCAAACACACGCATCGCTGGTACCAAACACACGCATCGCTGGTACCAAACACACGCATCGCTGGTACCAAACACACGCATCGCTGGTACCACACACACGCATCGCTGGTACCAATCACACGCATCGCTGGTACCACACACACGCATCGCTGGTACCAAACACACGCATCGCTGGTACCAAACACACGCATCGCTGGTACCAATCACACGCATCGCTGGTACCAAACACACGCATCGCTGGTACCAAACACACGCATCGCTGGTACCACACACACGCATCGCTGGTACCAAACACACGCATCGCTGGTACCAAACACACGCATCACTGGTACCAAACACACGCATCGCTGGTACCAAACACACGCATCGCTGGTACCAATCACACGCATCGCTGGTACCACACACACGCATCGCTGGTACCAAACACACGCATCGCTGGTACCACACACACGCATCGCTGGTACCAATCACACGCATCGCTGGTACCAAAGACACGCATCGCTGGTACCAAACACACGCATCGCTGGTACCAAAGACACGCATCGCTGGTACCAAACACACGCATCGCTGGTACCAAAGACACGCATCGCTGGTACCAAAGACACGCATCGCTGGTACCAAAGACACGCATCGCTGGTACCAAACACACGCATCGCTGGTACCACACACACGCATCGCTGGTACCAAACACACGCATCGCTGGTACCACACACACGCATCGCTGGTACCAAACACACGCATCGCTGGTACCAAAGACACGCATCGCTGGTACCAAACACACGCATCGCTGGTACCAAAGACACGCATCGCTGGTACCAAAGACACGCATCGCTGGTACCAAACACACGCATCGCTGGTACCAATCACACGCATCGCTGGTACCAAACACACGCATCGCTGGTACCAAAGACACGCATCGCTGGTACCAAACACACGCATCGCTGGTACCAAAGACACGCATCGCTGGTACCAAAGACACGCATCGCTGGTACCAAACACACGCATCGCTGGTACCAAAGACACGCATCGCTGGTACCAATCACACGCATCGCTGGTACCAAACACACGCATCGCTGGTACCACACACACGCATCGCTGGTACCAAACACACGCATCGCTGGAACCAATCACACGCATCGCTGGTACCAAACACACGCATCGCTGGTACCAAACACACGCATCGCTGGTACCAAAGACACGCATCGCTGGTACCAAACACACGCATCGCTGGTACCAAACACACGCACGCATACCAGAAGTTATGGCCAGAGTTTATACAGTAAACTTGTGTGTGGACTGTGTGTGACCAGAAGGTCATCTTCATCATTGTGAGATGCAGTAGTAAGGTTCTCTGTGATGTGCAGGTATAGACCTACTAGAGGCTGTAATTGGGTCTTGTATAGCTAATGTTGTAAACAGAGTTGGATAGGAGTTCAATTGGGAATTTCCTGAGGGAATTGGCTTCTTTAACAATAATACCATATGTAACATAAAAAAAATGTATACCAGGGCATACACTTCATCAGTCTCTCATTAACAATTTGACAAGAGCTTGATAATAGTCTCACCAGCTCTCAAAACCCCCTTGTGTGGCCGTAATGCCACCTAAAAAGATTCATGCCTTTTGCGGCACAAAGTGGCCATTATGCCGTTCGACTGAATATAAAAAGCTAATTATAATTCCATTCTCCTGGCACCTCTCACTCACATGGCTCTCTCAAATGTAGCCAGTGCCCTTCACGTGATCTTGTCCATCTCACAGGTATCTCAGCTAAGAAGTAGGCTACAAGTGAATGAAGACAGACATATTGGGGACGCAAATGGGCGTGTCCCTCTTATTGAATTCCGAGGCGTATATTTAAGATGTTCGAACTGTCCACTTTTAGCCTACTTTACGTCAGCCAATAAGATCAGTAGGCCTAACGAACCGCAAAAGCACTAACCAATGTCAATCTACTAAACCCCCATAGGTGGAAAAAAAATTCCTATTCTATTGGTCAAATTGTCCTTCTGTGCAAGAAATTAATATTCCAAACCTACTCTGAGACAGTTGTAGGATGTGATAGATCTCAAATGAATACAACCGCTTGAATCAAAACACCTTTTAAAAGCAATGAGGCTGACGCCACAGATCAGAACGTTTAGCTTAAAATGTTAATAAACTATGAGGCTATTTCTTCACATTATGAGCTCAGCGATGCGCACACGGCAGAAGGATATATGTTTCAATATGCAATCAATTAGCGGGAAAACACCGTTCTCAAAAAGTGACGGCTCATATGATTATGCATGTAGTTTTAGTAGTGCTTTATTATAAAGGTGCATTTTTATGGTGAAAATGATCTTCCCCAAACATGAAATCCACACGCAGCCGATGTATGCCAGTTAGGCTCTACATCGGATATAATGCATTATTAATATGCTTCATTTTAGGATACATGAGGTAAATGAGGCACTATGATTTTTAAAAAGTTCAGGGGAAAAAAAGAGTGATGTTTCTTGCCTTAATGCACAAGCTGGGCATCAGTCACAGGTGATAGGCTAATATTGTCATATATCAGACTCTTAGATGTAATGGCAAAATGTAGATTTCCACCTAAATAGACATTCCCAAAAGTAATTGCTATTCTTGTGCAATTACATGATTCTGACATGCCAAAACTTGGTATATTTGGAAAGACGACATCTAAGAGATTATGAGGAAATGATCAGAAGATAAGAGTTACATACTGTAGTTAAAAATACACAAGATCAAGCACACACCAAATAAATAAAACATGTATCTGATTTTGAAAGTCATCTTTCATTGACAAGCTATAAGTGAATTATTGATGACTAGAGCTGGAAACACATCAGATGGCTTCCACAACATGTGAACAATTTCAGAAAGAGAAAAAGGGATTGATAGACCTAACAACTAGAAATGGGCAGATATTTTAGTAAGTGGTGTCAGGTGGGGTCACGGGACGTTTCCAAGTGTCTCTAAACCTCTCCAAAGTGGCATATGTCTGTAAATTAGATAATTCCAGTGCTATTACATATTTGCAATCCCTAAGTGCTATTTGTTCAGTATAAAAACACAATTTCTACCATATCAACCTCACTCAAACATTGTGGTGGTGTTATGGGGAATCCAGGGTACATTCAAGTGTCCTTTCAGCCTCTCCAAAGTGTCCGAATGTGGTAATTGCACTGTTTTTGCACGCTGGATGTACCTAAAAAGTAATTTTTCATTATAAAAACAACATTTCTACAACACCAACCTCTCTCAAACATTGTGGTGGTGTCTGGGGATATCCAGGTGTTTATTTAACCTCTCCAAAGTGCCGGAACGTTTATATATATATATATCGGGGTATTTTTAATCTCTATAGTCACTATAGTCACTCGGTCATTATAGTCACTATAGTCACTCGGTCATTATAGTCACTATAGTCACTCGGTCATTATAGTCACTATAGTCACTCGGTCATTATAGTCACTATAGTCACTCGGTCATTATAGTCACTATAGTCACTCGGTCATTATAGTCACTATAGTCACTCGGTCATTATAGTCACTATAGTCACTCGGTCATTATAGTCACTATAGTCACTCGGTCATTATAGTCACTATAGTCACTCGGTCATTATAGTCACTATAGTCACTCGGTCATTAAATAACATGGCAACATGCCAAAATGGAAGAAATCCATACGTAATAGTGAAACTAACTTAATCCATCCCATTAAACATAGTACCAAAACAAACAAAACTACCACTTCTTCCATCTTTTTCATTCTCCATATCTCCCTTCTCAGGCTCTTGGACCTGAGTGATATGGCTTGTGCCAATATTCCATGTAAACTCCTTTGCTGAGAAATCTTTCATCCCAAGGAACCGCTCCACTATAATTTCTATCTTCCTGGACATTCTCTTCACTTTGGCAGTGCCATTAATTACAAACAGCTATGAAGGCCACAAAGTCCCCCTTCTTAACCTTAAACATGTCAGGATCCTGCTGGTGAAATGCAGCCTGCAGTGAAGGTCTATCCATCCTCATGGACTCTTCAGGTGCACCATTCAAACACTCAACCCTTTTCACAGCTGCTGCATATGAAATGCTCTGTACAGCCCTGACTTTGACCATCTCATTGTCTTTCACCCTTGTGGGGCATTCGGAAGACATTGCTTCATGGTTCCCACCGCAATTGCAACATGTCACATGTTCATCACTTTTATAACAGATCATTTGATCTTTTCCACAACTTGGTCATCTCGGCTTCTTCCTTCTGCAAACACTCGATACATGACGAAAAGGTTTACAGTGATCACACTGCATTTGTCTTGGGATAAAGGCTCTAACTCTGTAGTAAATATACCCTAACTTCACTTGAGTAGGGAGACACTCCATTTCAAAAAACAAAAGAACAGATAGACTTTTTCCATCATTCTCTATACAATTCATCCGACGTGCGTCAATCACTTCAGGAATATTTGTAATCTCTTCAACATCTACTTCCCACGAGACTGCAGATATAATCCCCTTGAGGGGTGCCCTGTTCCTAAGAGAGACACACGACACGTCAAACTTATCAAATCGGGTGAGACTCAACACAGGTTTCTACTGTTCCTCAGAAGCGCAAAAAAATCGAAAACCATCCCTCCTCTAGTGATCCTCACTGCCATCACTTTACCCAGAGCTCTCCCCACCAGTTTGAACATCTCAAATGGATTCCTCAACATCGGTAATCCGATAAACTGCTCCCCATTTACAAACTGTACTCCTACAAGATACAAAGTTACATTCTCATCACTGTCCTCTACTTTGCTTCGTTTTCATTTCTTTTGGACAGTATTCCAATTCTCCTTGATTCTACCGCCGTTAGTTTCATCATCCTCTTCCGCCATCTTTTTTTCCAAAGATTCTCGTCTTCTTCTTCTATGACATCATGGCTTCTTCTTCTGAAATGAAGGTCATCGGCTCGACCTGCCCGTATACATTCGTATGGCCATATATGGTAGTAAGTCACACCAAAGATTTTAAGGCACAGATCAATAGCCAAGATACTCAGCTTTCCGCAGACAATCTGCTTTTGCAGATAGGGGCTACCGTTCTCATACCAGACTGAATTGAATAAAAATAATCATATTGGGTCCTCAAATACGGAGACTTAAAATGTCTTGTCGTTACATACACTAAAAAAGATACGTGTGAAATTAGTTTTGATTTAGAATGGACCATTATCAAATTACATGTCATCAAATGGAGGACGCTTTTCCCAAGGTTCATTGGCAGCAATGAACCTTGGGAAAAGGTTCAATGGCAGCCAGGTAAGCTATAAGGAAAGGGGGATATGTAGTCAGTTGTACAATAGAATTCCTTCAACTGAAATGTGTCTTCTGCATTTAACCCAACCCCTCTGAATCAGAGAGGTGCGGGGGGGCTGCATTAATCGACATTCACGTCATCGGCGCCCAGAGAACAGTGGCTTAACTGCCTTGCTCAGGTGCAGAACAACATATTTTCACATTTTCAGCTTAGGGATTCAAACAAGCAACCTTTTGGTTACTGGCCCAACTCTCTAACCACTAGGCTACCTGCCATACACCTGTTGTAAAGAGAAGCAATGTGCTTAATATTAGGAAAGTAGATGAATAAAGGATAGCTGGCCAAGCCTATAGAAAGCTGAAGAGTTCCTCCTCTTTTTAATAGAGGCCATCAAAACTCTGTTATCTCAAGCTATTGCATAGCCTATAGAAATGTTGTGTAACATGAACTCATGGGCTCTCAGGAAGTGTTGGATTAGATTTTTTAATACGTTTGCATTGATGTCAGAGCGATTAGAGGGACAATAGAGTGCTGAGCACCAGGCAGTTAGCACGTTTTGCAGGTTACTAATGACCATCAGCAGCATTGGAGAAGCCTAATTACTGTGACTCAACGGTCTCGTGGAATTTGACTGCCGTCATAATGTGGCATGGCGGTAATACCGTCACCATAACAGCCCTACCTCTGAAGTAGTTCCAACAATAGACACCTTATTACCATTCTACATCACTGCACCAATTTATATTATCAATGGGACTCAGCTGCCTTACCAATGGGCCTCAGCTGCCTTATCAATGGGCCTCAGCTGCCTTATCAATGGGCCTCAGCTGCCTTACCAATGGTCCTCAGCTGCCTTACCAATGGTCCTCAGCTGCCTTACCAACAGTCCTCAGCTGCCTTACCAATGGTCCTCAGCTGTCTTACCAATGGGCCTCAGCTGCCTTATCAATGGTCCTCAGCTGCCTTACCAATGGTCCTCAGCTGCCTTATCAATGGGCCTCAGCTGCCTTATCAATGGGCCTCAGCTGCCTTAGCTGCCTTGATTAGAATCGTGGAAGCAAACAGGCAAATAACAGCGCAGAACAAGAGGGAATGCAGAACAGCTTCTTGGAATGCAGAACAGCTTCTTGGAATGCAGAACAGCTTCTTGGAATGCAGAACAGCTTCTTGGAATGCAGAACAGCTTCTTGGAATGCAGAACAGCTCCTTGGAATGCAGAACAGCTCCTTGGAATGCAGAACAGCTCCTTGGAATGCAGAACAGCTCCTTGGAATGCAGAACAACTTCTTGGAATGCAGAACAGCTTCTTGGAATGCAGAACAGCTCCTTGGAATGCAGAACAGCTTCTTGGAATGCAGAACAGCTCCTTGGAATGCAGAACAGCTTCTTGGAATGCAGAACAGCTCCTTGGAATGCAGAACAGCTTCTTGGAATGCAGAACAGCTCCTTGGAATGCAGAACAGCTTCTTGGAATGCAGAACAGCTTCTTGGAATGCAGAACAGCTCCTTGGAATGCAGAACAGCTTCTTGGAATGCAGAACAGCTTCTTGGAATGCAGAACAGCTCCTTGGAATGCAGAACAGCTTCTTGGAATGCAGAACAGCTTCTTGGAATGCACAAGTCGTCAGTCCTTGTCACGGATGGTTCCTATCAAATAAAAACAAGAAGAAGCGGCTCCAGTGGGCACCCAATCACCAAAACTGGACAATTGAGGAGGGGAAAAACATTGCCTGGTCCGATGATTCGCGATACCTGTTTGCTGATGGCAGAGTCAGTATTTGGCATAAGCAGCATGAGTCTATGGCCTCATCATGCCTGGTGTCAACGGTACAGGCTGGTGGCGGTGGTGTAATGGTGTGGGGAATGTTTTCCTAGCACATGTTAGGTCCCTTGATACCAATTTGAGTAATGTTTCCAAGCCCGAAGAATTTGGGCTGTTCTGGTCCGACCGGGTACTAGATGGGTAATTATTAACTGAGTGTATGTGTATGTTTTGATTTGTATTAAATCATTATATTTTAATGATAAAACATTCACTTATGATCTCACATGGTGAAGACCACAGGATTGAAAATGAATAAATGCAACAACCATGTTTCTGTCACTAGCGAACACAGCACCCTCTCTCTCTCTCTCTCTCTCTCTCTCTCTCTCTCTCTCTCTCTCTCTCTCTCTCTCTCTCTCTCTCTCTCTCTCTCTCTCTCTCTCTCTCTCTCTCTCTCTCTCTCTCTCTCTCTCTCTCTCTCTCTCTCTCTCTCTGTAACGCTCGTCCTCCTCCTCGTCTGAAGAGGAGCATGGATCGGACCAAAACGCAGCGTGGTTTGAATACATACTTGTTTTATTAGAAGAAAGACGAACACGAAAAAACACTTGATAAACTACAAAACAATAAACTACGTTAACAGACCTGAACTTGTGAACGTATAACATGAACGCACGAACAAGAAGGAACACACGAATGAAATGAACGAAACGAACGAAAACAGTCCCGTGTGGCACAAACACTGACACAGGAACAATCACCCACAAACAAACAGTGAGAACAGCCTACCTTAATATGGTTCTCAATCAGAGGAAACGTAAAACACCTGCCCCTGATTGAGAACCATATCAGGCTAGTTGAATGAACCCAACATAGAAACACATAACATAGAATGCCCACCCCAACTCACGCCCTGACCATACTAAATAAATACAAACCAAGGGAAATAAGGTCAGGAACGTGACACTCTCTCTCTCTCTCTCTCTCTCTCTCTCTCTCTCTCTCTCTCTCTCTCGCTCTCTCTCTCTCTCTCTCGCTCTCTCTCTCTCTCGCCGCCGCCACTCATCAATCTCTCCAGCGCCTGGCATTATGGGTCATCCGAAAGCACAACACAGGTGTGTCTGTCAGAGCGGCCCTAGACCGATGGATGGAGGAGGTGCGATATGGGCGGGTAGAGAGAGAGAGAACATGTGTGCTCACAGAAAACTGTCATTAATCATCCCTGTCCTCGGCTCCTGAGCTGACAAATGAAAGTGGAAAATGATGGGTTCTGGGAAGAAATAACCAAAGGGATGTGAAAGAAATGAGAGGAATGAACAGCTCTATACTCCCTCCTCCCTCAAAAGAGGATATCAAATGAACAGGGATATTCTTCATGGATTACACATCTTCATGGATTACACATCTTCAGGGATATTCTTCATGGATTACACATCTTCATGGATTACACATTTTCAGAGATATTTTTCATGGATTACACATCTTCAGGGATATTCTTCATGGATTACACATCTTCATGGATTACACATCTTCAGAGATATTTTTCATGGATTACACATCTTCAGGGATATTCTTCATGGATTACACATCTTCAGGGATATTCTTCATGGATTACACATCTTCAGAGACATTCTTCATGGAATACACATCTTCATGGGTTACACATATTCAGAGATATTCTTCATGGATTACACATCTTCAGAGATATTCTTCATGGATACACATCTTCAGAGATATTCTTCATGGATCACACATCTTCATGGATATTCTTCATGGATTACACATCTTCAGAGATATTTTTCATGGATTACACATCTTCAGGGATATTCTTCATGGATTACACATCTTCAGAGATATTCTTCATGGAATACACATCTTCAGGGATATTCTTCATGGATTACATATCTTCATGGATTACACATCTTCAGAGATATTCTTCATGGAATACACATCTTCAGGGATATTCTTCATGGATTACACATCTTCAGGGATTTTCTTCATGGATTACATTTCTTTATGGATTACACATCTTCAGGAATATTATTTGTGGATTACACCTCATTTTAAGGGGTTGTTCTTCACGGATTACACCTCATTTTAAGGGGTTGTTCTTCATGGATCAGATCATCCTATCACTCAATCCATACATTTAACAGTATGAGTGTGTGAGTATGTGCAGTGGTGTAAAGTAATTCAATTAAAATACTTTAAAATACTACTTAAGTCATTTTTTGGGGTATCTGTACTTTTCTTTAGTATTTATATTTATATATTTTATATTTTTTTTACTTCACAGCATTCCTTAAGAATATGAATGATGTACTTTCTACTCCATACATTTTTCCTGACACCCAAAAGTACTTGTTACATTTTGAATGCTTAGCAGGACAGAAAAATGGTACAAATCACACACTTATCAACAGAACATCCCTGGTCATCCCTACTGCTTCTGATCTGGCAGACTCACTAAACACAAATTCTTGCTGGGAGGAAGGGAGGGGTGGATTTACAGATTTACAGTAGAGGCTCTATTCCTATTCATGATGACATCACATATTTGCATAGAAAGGGGTGATAGGTTGAGGGGAAGTCTACCTAGCTACCGCATAGAGACAGGAGAACACGTCATCAGGGATCATGATTAGACTCTGGCCATATAACCTGGTCAGGAAAAAAACTCCCGGGGCCGGTTTCTCACACACAGATTAGTCTTGGATTAAAAATAATTCAGAATTGAGAATCGCCATTTGAAAATAGATGAGTTCCAGCAGGAAACAAGATGAGTTCCAGCAGGAAACAAGATGAGTTGCAGCAGGAAACAAGATGAGTTGCAGCAGGAAACAAGATGAGTTCCAGCAGGAAACAAGATGAGTTCCAGCAGGAAACAAGATGAGTTCCAGCAGGAAACTGTGATGTTTAACGAGGTTGATAGATGATAACCTGATTTGATCTGGGCAGTGAGGAGGAGGTAGTCTACTGAAACCTATTGTGGAAAACTACTGTTGTCCATGCAACCTGGTTTCCTCTTGGTGTTCATATCTCTACGCTTCCTCTGAGCTCCATTAAATCAATACGTAACTCACTGATCGATATTAACGGGATGAGGAGTGTGATGATGATGATGATGATATTTACAGGGGATGAGGAGAGTGTGATGATGATGATATTTACAGGGGATGAGGAGTGTGATGATGATGATGATATTTACAGGGGATGAGGAGTGTGATGATGATGATGATGATGATATTTACAGCAGGATCTGGAAGTAGTCGTCTCCCAATGTACGACCTCACCGTATGACCCCGTCGTATGAACCCGCAGTATGACCCCGCCGTATGACTCCGCAGTATGACCCCGTCGTATGACCCCGTCGTATGACCCCACCGTATGACCACGCCGTATGAACCCGCAGTATGACCCCGCCGTATGACCACGCCGTATGACCCCGCCATATGACCCCGCCGTATGACCCCGCCGTATGACCCCGCCGTATGACCCCGCCGTATGACCCCGCCGTATGACCCCGCCGTATGACCCCGCCATATGACCACGCCGTATGAACCCGCCGTATGACCCCGCCGTATGACCCCGCCGTATGAACCCGCCGTATGACCCCGCCGTATGACCCCGCCATATGACCACGCCGTATGACCCCGCCGTATGAACCCGCAGTATGACCCCGTCGTATGACCACGCCGTATGACCCTGCCGTATGAACCCAGCGTGTTTATTGCTATTCAAATCAAATTAATCTTTATTTGTCACATGCGCCAAATACAACAAGTGTAGACTTTACCTTGAAATGCTTACTGACAAGCCCTTAATCAACAGTGCAGTTCAAGAAGAAGAAACTATTTAGAATAAAATAAAAAGTAATAATAAAAAGTAACACAATAAGAATAACAATAATGAGGCTAAATACAGGGGGTACCGGTACCGAGTCAGTGTGCAGGGGTACAGGCTAATTGAGGTAATCTGTACATGTAGGTAGGGGTGAAGTGACTATGCATAGGTAACAAACAGTGAGTAGCAGCAGTGTACATGTAGGTAGGGGGGGGGTCAATGTAAATTGTCCGGTGGCAAATTGATGAATTGTTTAGGCTTGTTGGGACCTGGGACCTGATGTAACCTGTTGGAACTTGGGACCTGTTGTAACCTTTTGGGACCTGTTGTAACCTGTTGGGACCTGTTGTAACCTGTTGGGACCTGTTGTAACCTGTTGTGACCTGTTTGTGACCTGTTGGGACCTGTTGGGACCTGTTGTAACCTGTTGTGACCTGTTTGTGACCTGTTGTAACCTGTTGGGACCTGTTGGAACCTGTTGGGACCTGTTGGAACCTGTTTGTGACCTGTTGTAACCTGTTGGGACCTGTTGTAACCTGTTGGGACCTGTTTTAACCTGTTGGGACCTGTTGTAACCTGTTGGGACCTGTTTGTGACCTGTTGTAACCTGTTGGGACCTGTTGTAACCTGTTGGGACCTGTTTTAACCTGTTGGGACCTGTTGTAACCTGTTGGGACCTGTTGTAACCTGTTGGGACCTGTTGTAACCTGTTGTGACCTGTTTGTGACCTGTTGTAACCTGTTGGGACCTGTTGTAACCTGTTGGGACCTGTTTTAACCTGTTGGGACCTGTTGTAACCTGTTGGGACCTGTTGGGACCTGTTGGAACCTGTTGGGACCTGTTGGAACCAGTTGGGACCTGTTGTGACCTGTTTGTGACCTGTTGTAACCTGTTGGGACCTGTTGGGACCTATTGTAACCAGTTGGGACCTGTTGGGACCTGTTGGAACCTGTTGGGACCGGTTGGAACCTGTTGGAACCTGTTGGGACCTGTTGTGACCTGTTGGAACCTGTTGGAACCTGTTGGAACCTGTTGGGACCTGTTGGGACCGGTTGGGACATGTTGGGACCTGTTGGAACCTGTTGGGACCGGTTGGAACCTGTTGGGACCGGTTGGAACCTGTTGGGACCTGTTGTGACCTGTTGTAACCTGTTGGGACCTGTTGGAACCTGTTGGAACCTGTTGGAACTTGGGACCTGTTGGAACCTGTTGGGACCTGTTGGAACCTGTTGGAACCTGTTGGAACTTGGGACCTGTTGGAACCTGTTGTAACCTGTTGGAACCTGTTGTAACCTGTTGGAACCTGTTGGAACCTGTTGGAACCTGTTGGGACCTGTTGTAACCTGTTGGAACTTGGGACCTATTGTAACCTGTTGGGACCTGTTGTATTCTGTTGTAACCTGTTGGGACCTGTTGTAACCTGTTGGAACCTGTTGTAACCTGTTGGGACCTGTTGTAACCTGTTGGGACCTGCTGTAACCTGTTGGGACCTGCTGGAACCTGCTGGAACTTGGGACCTGTTGTAACCTGTTGGGACCTGTTGTAACCTGTTGGGACCTGTTGGGACCTGTTGGAACCTGTTGGAACTTGGGACCTATTGTAACCTGTTGGGACCTGTTGTGACCTGTTGTAACCTGTTGGGACCTGTTGTAACCTGTTGGGACCTGTTGGAACCTGTTGGGACCTGTTGTAACCTGTTGGGACCTGTTGTAACCTGTTGGAACCTGTTGGGACCTGTTGGGACCTGTTGGAACCTGTTGGGACCTGTTGGAACTTGGGACCTGTTGTAACCTGTTGGGACCTGTTGGAACCTGTTGGAACTTGGGACCTGTTGGAACCTGTTGGGACCTGTTGTATTCTGTTGTAACCTGTTGGGACCTGTTGTAACCTGTTGGGACCTGTTGAAACCTGTTGGAACTTGGGACCTGTTGTAACCTGTTGGGACCTGTTGGAACCTGTTGGGACCTTTTGTGACCTGTTGGGACCTGTTGTAACCTGTTGGGACCTGTTGTAACCTGTTGGGACCTTTTGTGACCTGTTGGGACCTGTTGTAACCTGTTGGGACCTGTTGTAAGCTGTTGGGACCTGTTGTAAGCTGTTGGAACCTGTTCGAACTTGGGACCTATTGTAACCTGTTGGGACCTGTTGTATTCTGTTGTAACCTGTTGGGACCTGTTGTAACCTGTTGGGACCTGTTGGAACTTGGGACCTGTTGTAACCTGTTGGGACCTGTTGTAACCTGTTGGAACCTGTTGGGACCTGTTGGGACCGGTTGGGACATGTTGGGACCTGTTGGAACCTGTTGGGACCGGTTGGAACCTGTTGGGACCGGTTGGAACCTGTTGGGACCTGTTGTGACCTGTTGTAACCTGTTGGGACCTGTTGGAACCTGTTGGAACCTGTTGGAACTTGGGACCTGTTGGAACCTGTTGGGACCTGTTGGAACCTGTTGGAACCTGTTGGAACTTGGGACCTGTTGGAACCTGTTGTAACCTGTTGGAACCTGTTGTAACCTGTTGGAACCTGTTGGAACCTGTTGGGACCTGTTGTAACCTGTTGGAACTTGGGACCTATTGTAACCTGTTGGGACCTGTTGTATTCTGTTGTAACCTGTTGGGACCTGTTGTAACCTGTTGGAACCTGTTGTAACCTGTTGGGACCTGTTGTAACCTGTTGGGACCTGCTGTAACCTGTTGGGACCTGCTGGAACCTGCTGGAACTTGGGACCTGTTGTAACCTGTTGGGACCTGTTGTAACCTGTTGGGACCTGTTGGGACCTGTTGGAACCTGTTGGAACTTGGGACCTATTGTAACCTGTTGGGACCTGTTGTGACCTGTTGTAACCTGTTGGGACCTGTTGTAACCTGTTGGGACCTGTTGGAACCTGTTGGGACCTGTTGTAACCTGTTGGGACCTGTTGTAACCTGTTGGAACCTGTTGGGACCTGTTGGGACCTGTTGGAACCTGTTGGGACCTGTTGGAACTTGGGACCTGTTGTAACCTGTTGGGACCTGTTGGAACCTGTTGGAACTTGGGACCTGTTGGAACCTGTTGGGACCTGTTGTAACCTGTTGGGACCTGTTGTAACCTGTTGGGACCTGTTGGAACCTGTTGGAACTTGGGACCTGTTGGAACCTGTTGGGACCTGTTGTATTCTGTTGTAACCTGTTGGGACCTGTTGTAACCTGTTGGGACCTGTTGAAACCTGTTGGAACTTGGGACCTGTTGTAACCTGTTGGGACCTGTTGGAACCTGTTGGGACCTTTTGTGACCTGTTGGGACCTGTTGGAACCTGTTGGGACCTGTTGGAACCTGTTGGGACCTTTTGTGACCTGTTGGGACCTGTTGTAACCTGTTGGGACCTGTTGTAAGCTGTTGGGACCTGTTGTAAGCTGTTGGAACCTGTTCGAACTTGGGACCTATTGTAACCTGTTGGGACCTGTTGTATTCTGTTGTAACCTGTTGGGACCTGTTGTAACCTGTTGGGACCTGTTGGAACTTGGGACCTGTTGTAACATGTTGGGACCTGTTGTAACCTGTTGGAACCTGTTGGGACCTGTTGGGACCTGTTGGGACCTGTTGGAACCTGTTGGAACCTGTTGGAACCTGTTGGAACTTGGGACCTATTGTAACCTGTTGGGACCTGTTGTATTCTGTTGTAACCTGTTGGGACCTGTTGTAACCTGTTGGGACCTGTTGAAACCTGTTGGAACTTGGGACCTGTTGTAACCTGTTGGGACCTGTTGGAACCTGTTGGGACCTTTTGTGACCTGTTGGGACCTGTTGTAACCTGTTGGGACCTGTTGGGACCTGTTGGAACCTGTTGGGACCTTTTGTGACCTGTTGGGACCTGTTGTAACCTGTTGGGACCTGTTGTAAGCTGTTGGAACCTGTTGGAACCTGTTGGAACTTGGGACCTGTTGGAACCTGTTGGGATCTGTTGGAACCTGTTGGGACCTTTTGTGACCTGTTGGGACCTGTTGTAACCTGTTGGGACCTGTTGTAAGCTGTTGGGACCTGTTGTAAGCTGTTGGAACCTGTTGGAACCTGTTGGAACTTGGGACCTGTTGGAACCTGTTGGGACCTGTTGTAACCTTTTGGGACCTGTTGGAACCTGTTGGAACCTGTTGGGACCTGTTGGGACCTATTGGAACCTGTTGTAACCTGTTGGGACCTGTTGGAACCTGTTGGGACCTGTTGGAACCTGTTGGGACCTGTTGGGACCTGTTGTAACCTGTTGGGACTTGTTGTAACCTGTTGTGACCTGTTGGGACCTGTTGGGATCTGTTGGGACCTGTTGGGACCTGTTGTAACCTGTTGGGACCTGTTGTGACCTGTTGGGACCTGTTGGAACCTGTTGGGACCTGTTGTAACCTTTTGGGACGTGTTGGAACCTGTTGGGACCTGTTGGAACCTGTTGTAACCTGTTGGAACCTGTTGGGACCAGTTGTAACCTGTTGGCACCTGTTGTAACCTGTTGGGACCTGTTGTAACCTGTTGAGACCTGTTGGGACCTGTTGGGACCTGTTGGGACCTGTTGGGACCTGTTGTAACATGTTGGGACCTGTTGTAACCTGTTGGGACCTGTTGGGACCTGTTGGAACCTGTTGGAACCTGTTGTAACCTGTTGGGACCTGTTGTAACCTGTTGAGACCTGTTGAGACCTGTTGGGACCTGTTGGGACCTGTTGGGACCTGTTGTAACATGTTGGGACCTGTTGGGACCTGTTGGAACCTGTTGGGACCTGTTGTAACCTGTTGGGACCTGTTGTAACCTGTTGAGACCTGTTGAGACCTGTTGGGACCTGTTGTGACCTGTTGGAACCTGTTGGAACCTGTTGGAACCTGTTGGGACCTGTTGGGACCGGTTGGGACATGTTGGGACCTGTTGGAACCTGTTGGGACCGGTTGGAACCTGTTGGGACCGGTTGGAACCTGTTGGGACCTGTTGTGACCTGTTGTAACCTGTTGGGACCTGTTGGAACCTGTTGGAACCTGTTGGAACTTGGGACCTGTTGGAACCTGTTGGGACCTGTTGGAACCTGTTGGAACCTGTTGGAACTTGGGACCTGTTGGAACCTGTTGTAACCTGTTGGAACCTGTTGTAACCTGTTGGAACCTGTTGGAACCTGTTGGAACCTGTTGGGACCTGTTGTAACCTGTTGGAACTTGGGACCTATTGTAACCTGTTGGGACCTGTTGTATTCTGTTGTAACCTGTTGGGACCTGTTGTAACCTGTTGGAACCTGTTGTAACCTGTTGGGACCTGTTGTAACCTGTTGGGACCTGCTGTAACCTGTTGGGACCTGCTGGAACCTGCTGGAACTTGGGACCTGTTGTAACCTGTTGGGACCTGTTGTAACCTGTTGGGACCTGTTGGGACCTGTTGGAACCTGTTGGAACTTGGGACCTATTGTAACCTGTTGGGACCTGTTGTGACCTGTTGTAACCTGTTGGGACCTGTTGTAACCTGTTGGGACCTGTTGGAACCTGTTGGGACCTGTTGTAACCTGTTGGGACCTGTTGTAACCTGTTGGAACCTGTTGGGACCTGTTGGGACCTGTTGGAACCTGTTGGGACCTGTTGGAACTTGGGACCTGTTGTAACCTGTTGGGACCTGTTGGAACCTGTTGGAACTTGGGACCTGTTGGAACCTGTTGGGACCTGTTGTATTCTGTTGTAACCTGTTGGGACCTGTTGTAACCTGTTGGGACCTGTTGAAACCTGTTGGAACTTGGGACCTGTTGTAACCTGTTGGGACCTGTTGGAACCTGTTGGGACCTTTTGTGACCTGTTGGGACCTGTTGTAACCTGTTGGGACCTGTTGTAACCTGTTGGGACCTTTTGTGACCTGTTGGGACCTGTTGTAACCTGTTGGGACCTGTTGTAAGCTGTTGGGACCTGTTGTAAGCTGTTGGAACCTGTTCGAACTTGGGACCTATTGTAACCTGTTGGGACCTGTTGTATTCTGTTGTAACCTGTTGGGACCTGTTGTAACCTGTTGGGACCTGTTGGAACTTGGGACCTGTTGTAACCTGTTGGGACCTGTTGTAACCTGTTGGAACCTGTTGGGACCTGTTGGGACCGGTTGGGACATGTTGGGACCTGTTGGAACCTGTTGGGACCGGTTGGAACCTGTTGGGACCGGTTGGAACCTGTTGGGACCTGTTGTGACCTGTTGTAACCTGTTGGGACCTGTTGGAACCTGTTGGAACCTGTTGGAACTTGGGACCTGTTGGAACCTGTTGGGACCTGTTGGAACCTGTTGGAACCTGTTGGAACTTGGGACCTGTTGGAACCTGTTGTAACCTGTTGGAACCTGTTGTAACCTGTTGGAACCTGTTGGAACCTGTTGGGACCTGTTGTAACCTGTTGGAACTTGGGACCTATTGTAACCTGTTGGGACCTGTTGTATTCTGTTGTAACCTGTTGGGACCTGTTGTAAC
Organism: Salvelinus namaycush; assembly: GCF_016432855.1. Taxonomy (NCBI): domain Eukaryota; kingdom Metazoa; phylum Chordata; class Actinopteri; order Salmoniformes; family Salmonidae; genus Salvelinus; species Salvelinus namaycush. The sequence goes on from NW_024059758.1 coordinate 21,611, forward strand.
CTGTTGGAACCTGTTGTAACCTGTTGGGACCTGTTGTAACCTGTTGGGACCTGCTGTAACCTGTTGGGACCTGCTGGAACCTGCTGGAACTTGGGACCTGTTGTAACCTGTTGGGACCTGTTGTAACCTGTTGGGACCTGTTGGGACCTGTTGGAACCTGTTGGAACTTGGGACCTATTGTAACCTGTTGGGACCTGTTGTGACCTGTTGTAACCTGTTGGGACCTGTTGTAACCTGTTGGGACCTGTTGGAACCTGTTGGGACCTGTTGTAACCTGTTGGGACCTGTTGTAACCTGTTGGAACCTGTTGGGACCTGTTGGGACCTGTTGGAACCTGTTGGGACCTGTTGGAACTTGGGACCTGTTGTAACCTGTTGGGACCTGTTGGAACCTGTTGGAACTTGGGACCTGTTGGAACCTGTTGGGACCTGTTGTAACCTGTTGGGACCTGTTGTAACCTGTTGGGACCTGTTGGAACCTGTTGGAACTTGGGACCTGTTGGAACCTGTTGGGACCTGTTGTATTCTGTTGTAACCTGTTGGGACCTGTTGTAACCTGTTGGGACCTGTTGAAACCTGTTGGAACTTGGGACCTGTTGTAACCTGTTGGGACCTGTTGGAACCTGTTGGGACCTTTTGTGACCTGTTGGGACCTGTTGGAACCTGTTGGGACCTGTTGGAACCTGTTGGGACCTTTTGTGACCTGTTGGGACCTGTTGTAACCTGTTGGGACCTGTTGTAAGCTGTTGGGACCTGTTGTAAGCTGTTGGAACCTGTTCGAACTTGGGACCTATTGTAACCTGTTGGGACCTGTTGTATTCTGTTGTAACCTGTTGGGACCTGTTGTAACCTGTTGGGACCTGTTGGAACTTGGGACCTGTTGTAACATGTTGGGACCTGTTGTAACCTGTTGGAACCTGTTGGGACCTGTTGGGACCTGTTGGGACCTGTTGGAACCTGTTGGAACCTGTTGGAACCTGTTGGAACTTGGGACCTATTGTAACCTGTTGGGACCTGTTGTATTCTGTTGTAACCTGTTGGGACCTGTTGTAACCTGTTGGGACCTGTTGAAACCTGTTGGAACTTGGGACCTGTTGTAACCTGTTGGGACCTGTTGGAACCTGTTGGGACCTTTTGTGACCTGTTGGGACCTGTTGTAACCTGTTGGGACCTGTTGGGACCTGTTGGAACCTGTTGGGACCTTTTGTGACCTGTTGGGACCTGTTGTAACCTGTTGGGACCTGTTGTAAGCTGTTGGAACCTGTTGGAACCTGTTGGAACTTGGGACCTGTTGGAACCTGTTGGGATCTGTTGGAACCTGTTGGGACCTTTTGTGACCTGTTGGGACCTGTTGTAACCTGTTGGGACCTGTTGTAAGCTGTTGGGACCTGTTGTAAGCTGTTGGAACCTGTTGGAACCTGTTGGAACTTGGGACCTGTTGGAACCTGTTGGGACCTGTTGTAACCTTTTGGGACCTGTTGGAACCTGTTGGAACCTGTTGGGACCTGTTGGGACCTATTGGAACCTGTTGTAACCTGTTGGGACCTGTTGGAACCTGTTGGGACCTGTTGGAACCTGTTGGGACCTGTTGGGACCTGTTGTAACCTGTTGGGACTTGTTGTAACCTGTTGTGACCTGTTGGGACCTGTTGGGATCTGTTGGGACCTGTTGGGACCTGTTGTAACCTGTTGGGACCTGTTGTGACCTGTTGGGACCTGTTGGAACCTGTTGGGACCTGTTGTAACCTTTTGGGACGTGTTGGAACCTGTTGGGACCTGTTGGAACCTGTTGTAACCTGTTGGAACCTGTTGGGACCAGTTGTAACCTGTTGGCACCTGTTGTAACCTGTTGGGACCTGTTGTAACCTGTTGAGACCTGTTGGGACCTGTTGGGACCTGTTGGGACCTGTTGGGACCTGTTGTAACATGTTGGGACCTGTTGTAACCTGTTGGGACCTGTTGGGACCTGTTGGAACCTGTTGGAACCTGTTGTAACCTGTTGGGACCTGTTGTAACCTGTTGAGACCTGTTGAGACCTGTTGGGACCTGTTGGGACCTGTTGGGACCTGTTGTAACATGTTGGGACCTGTTGGGACCTGTTGGAACCTGTTGGGACCTGTTGTAACCTGTTGGGACCTGTTGTAACCTGTTGAGACCTGTTGAGACCTGTTGGGACCTGTTGGGACCTGTTGGGACCTGTTGTAACATGTTGGGACCTGTTGTAACCTGTTGGGACCTGTTGGAACCTGTTGGAACCTGTTGGGACCTGTTGGGACCTGTTGGGACCTTTTGGAACCTGTTGGGACCTGTTGGAACCTGTTAGGAGCGTTCTATTCTCTGACCTCATAGATTACTAGGAGCATTGTTGCCAAGCTTTTATCAAACAAACATCCAAGAATTGTGTAGGAAGTACGAATGCACCTTCAAGCCTGGATGGGACAGCTAAGGCTCTCTCAATTCAATTCAAAGGGCTTTATTGGCATGGTATGTTTACATTGCCAAAGCAAGTGAAATAGAAAATATATATTATTTTAAGAATATAGACATTTCAAATGTCATAATATGTCTATATACAGTGTTGTAACGATTTGCAAATATTAAACTACAAAAGGAAAAATGAATAAACATAAATACGGGTTGTATTTACAATGATGCTTGTTCTTCACTGGTTGACCTTTTCTTGTGACAACAGGTCACAAATCTTGCTGCTGTGACGGCATACTGTGGTATTTCACCCAATAGATAGGGTAGTTTATCAACATTGGGTTTGTTTTTGAATTCTTTTTGTGTCTGTGTAATCTGAGGGAAATATGTGTCTCTAATATGGTCATAAATTTGGCAGGAGGTTAGGAAGTACAGTTCAGTTTCCACCTCATTTTGTGGGCAGTGAGCACATAGCCTGTCTTCTCTTGAGAGCCATGTCTGCCTACGGCAGCCTTTTTCAATAGCAAAGCTATGCTCACTGAGTCTGTACATAGTCAAATATGTCCTTAATTTTGTAGCTCACAGGGGTCAGCTGTTTTACCACGGTGTACTTCCTGTTTAGGGCCAGATAGCATTCTACTTTCCTCGTTTATCTTTTTGGGTTAATTCTTTCCAATGTGTCAAGTCTATTTTATTTTTCTTATGATTTGGTTGGGTCTAATTTTGTTGCTGTCCTGGGGCTCTGTGGGGTGTGTTTGTGAACATAACTCCAGTACCAGCTTGCTTAAAGGACTCTTCGCCCGGTCAATCTCTCTGTAGGTAAAGGCTTTGTTATGGAAAGTTTGGGAATCACTTCCTTTTAGGTGGTTGTAGAATTTCAACAGCTCTTTTCTGGATTTGGATATTTAGTGGGTATCAGCCTAATTCTGCTCTGCATGCATTATTTGGTTGTTTACGTTGTACATGAAGGACATTTTTACAGAATTCTGCATACGGAGTCTGCATACGGAGTATGGTGTTTGTCCCATTTTGTGACTTCCTGTTTGGTGAGCGGACCCCAGACATAAAAACCATAAAGGGCAATTGGTTCTATAACTGATTCAAGTCGTTTTTTTTGCCAGATCCTACTTGGTATGTCAAATGTGATGTTTCTTTTGATAGCGTAGAATCTCTCTCTCTCTTTCTCATCTTCCGTGCCTTAAAGGGGAAATAATAATAAACTGTAGGACTGTTTGACATTTTACTTAAAGGGAGTGTGTGTTTGAAGTTATTGTTTATCTTTTGCCGGTCTAAGAGACTTTGGGACATTTTTTTAAGGCCTTTATCTTGGTTCTTGGCTACACACACATGCATGGACGCACTCATACTTCACTCTGTGAATAACTACAGACCAAAACCTCTCTTGATGACTGGGTTCTTTAATGTCTGGGAGTTGCTCTATCATCGTTTTTATTATATGAGGTTACTGTGACATTGTTTTTTTTGTTTTTTTTACAGTGTGTCTTATCCTGTCTCTCCACTGGCTATCTGGCAAACCTCAACCTCTCCCATATCCCATATATGATTTACATGTGTTATCTTTGTCACGATCGTCTTTAGGTGAAAGAGAGGACCAAGGCGCAGGGTGATATAGATACATCTTCTTTTTTTATTAGAAGATGAAACGAACACTAATACAAACTAAACAAAAGTGAAGCTAACAAACGAAAGTGCAGAAACAAGCTACTAACGTCAAACATAGACAATTACCCACAACCTACCTAATGCCTATGTCTGCCTTAAATATGGCTCCCAATCAGAGACAACGATAGACAGCTGTCTCTGATTGAGAACCAATCCAGGCAACCATAGACTTACATAAACACCTACACTGAACACAACCCCATGAACTCTACAAAACCCCCTATACAATACAAACACCCTAGACTAGACAAAAACACACAAACATCCCCCATGTCACACCCTGACCTAACTAAAATAATAAAGAAAACAAAGATAACTAAGGCCATGGCGTGACAATCTTGTTGATATTATTACCACACTTCAGCTTCATTCAACCCCTCCCATCTATCTCTTAACACCATCCATATTGGATTTCTATTTGACGTATATTTTTCAACTGTGCTGTGATGCTTCACAAAAGTACTGAACCTTTCTATTCTCATAGTTTCTACAGGTTGTAAAAAAAAATGTAAAACAACATTTTAGCTAAAAGTATTATTATATTATTGATCGATTGACTATGACTTTTCAGAACACCCAGTAGTGCTATCTGCAGAGTTGGCTCCAGGTAAATGTTGCAAATTCTTCAGCCATTCCTGGACCTGTGACCAAAAACAAGCTACAAATGGACAGTACCAAAACAAATGGTCTAATGAATCTGTCTCTTTGCAGGAAAATCTGCAGCGCTGGGAAAGTTATAAAGGATACCCCTATATATATAATATTATATTAGTAGCAATAATTTTCTCTCATAATTTAAATTGGAAAATTCTACGTTTTGAAGCGGCGTGATGCGTATCAGTTCATTAACCAAGTGGAATCGGTAAGTCGGAAATCTTTTCCCAACTATTTTGCAATCTTTATGGCACGGCTGTACATTTTTTGGTCCTTTAATGAAACTGGTATACTTTTTTATTTATCACAATCTTCTTTAACCAATTAGGTTCTTTAATGCAGGGCCCGACAGACAAGTTCCTTACTTTCTCCCCCTTCTAGGTCTGCTACCCATTTCCATATATTTGTGTTTGCTGCATGTGTGACATAATGCCACCAGTCCTATTTCTAATATAATTTCCAAAGATTATATATCTTTTAAACATAAAAAAAATCATAATAGTTTTTTTTATCTATTAGTATATTTAAGTTTAGACACAAAATGTGTTGTATTATTTGTTCAGTTTTTTTTCTGGTGGATTAAATTGAAATTGCAACGAACTTTCTATGGCTTGTTTAAAAAAAAGCTATATTTAGGAGTTGATTTCCCTTCCAAATAACTGAAAGTGAGCAGCTGTAATCTGAATAAAGGGTGAAAGGCCATTCTTGAACATGGGGTGAGACATTCTTATTAATCTGCTAGAGAACCAGTTTGGATTTAAGTATAACTTTAGTAAGACTGAAGCCTTTAGTGAGAGGTCTAATGCTTGAATATTTAATAATTTCCTCCCTCTGAATTCATATTCGTTATATAAATAGGCCCGTTTAATTTTGTCTGGCTTGCAGTTCCAAATACAATGAACATTTTTTTCTCATATTTTAAATAACAGGTCACTAGGTGTAGGCAAGGCCATAAGACAACCAGGTTATGACTAAAGAGTTAATCAGGGTAAACTGGGATATGACTAAAGAGTTGATCAGGGTAAACTGGGATATGACTAAAGAGTTAATCAGGGTAAACTGGGATATGACTAAAGAGTTAATCAGGGTAAACTGGGATATGACTAAAGAGTTCATCAGGGTAAACTGGGATATGACTAAAGAGTTCATCAGGGTAAACTGGGATATGACTAAAGAGTTCATCAGGGTAAACTGGGATATGACTAAAGAGTTAATCAGGGTAAACTGGGATATGACTAAAGAGTTAATCAGGGTAAACTGGCTCAACTCTAGTCTCCACTGGCTATCTGGTCAACAGGCTACATTCTAGTCTCCACTGGCTATCTGGCCAACAGGCTCCACTCTAGTCTCCACCGGCTATCTGGCCAACAGGCTCCACTCTAGTCTCCACTAGCTATCTGGCCAACAGGCTACACTCTAGTCTCCACTGGCTATCTGGCCAACAGGCTACACTCTAGTCTCCACTGGCTATCTGGCCAACAGGCTCCACTCTAGTCTCCACCGGCTATCTGGCCAACAGGCTACACTCTAGTCTCCACTGGCTATCTGGCCAACAGGCTACACTCTAGTCTCCACTGGCTATCTGGCCAACAGGCTGCACTCTAGTCTCCACTGGCTATCTGGCCAACAGGCTGCACTCTAGTCTCCACTGGCTATCTGGCCAACAGGCTACACTCTAGTCTCCACTGGCTATCTGGCCAACAGGCTGCACTCTAGTCTCCACTGGCTATCTGGCCAACAGGCTACACTCTAGTCTCCACTGGCTATCTGGCCAACAGGCTACACTCTAGTCTCCACTGGCTATCTGGCCAACAGGCTGCACTCTAGTCTCTACCGACTATCTGGCCAACAGGCTGCACTCTAGTCAGTCTGTTCTGCTGATGTGTGTATCTGGTGATGGTACTCTCTCTCTCCTACGCTTTTCCTAACGACAACAAAAATCTTTATCTAAACCCCTCTCTAACAATACCTCTACAAATGGATGGATGGATAGAAGGAATAGTGTACTTGTTTATCATGCCATACAAGTTAATGAGGTTGTCATCCCTACTGCTCTCCGTCAAGTCAGTCAACTCTTTCACATGGCCAGTGACATAGCTGAGCATGGGAAGGGGAGGTAGGAGTGGAGGGCAGGGGAGAGGAGAGGGCGGCAGGGGAGAGGAGAGGAGGGCAGGGGAGAGGAGAGGGCGGCAGGGGAGAGGAGAGGAGGGCAGGGGAGAGGAGAGGAGGGCAGGGGAGGGGAGGGGAGAAGTTTCCTGAATGAGAAGTTTCCTGTTGAATCTGCAGACGTGTTGCTGTGCGTTTTGCTGCCAACTTTACTTTACTTTGCTAGCTGACAACTTTACGTTTTTTGTTTTGTTTTTGTTTTTAATTAACGTTTATATTTTTAGTTTTTCCATCGCAACTTTTTTCCCTCATTCAACTTTTTCACTCCGGACGCTTTATCTGGACATGGTTCGTCAACACCTTCAACAGCCGAAGCTAAGTAGTAACATTAACATGATGTCTTCTAATTGCAGTCGCTGTACTCATAATATACAGGAGAACGATCGCCTTACGGCGAGAATAGCTGTGCTACAAGCCCAGCTTCAGACGCAATCGTTAGGCAAGGGTAATTTCAGTGTAGGAAAGGAAGAAACAGCGTCTGTGCCACCAGTAAGTACAGATAGTAACGTTAGTATAAATCCCCCCGCACAGTCCCCGCAGCCGGACAACTTTCTCATGGCTTCTGGAGGGAAATGCTGTTGGAATGCTCAACCGGTGTCGCTCATTCAGCCGACAGAAACTTTCAACCGGTTTTCCCCATTATGTAGCGAGTCGGAGTCTGAGTCTGAGTCTTCTCTTGTCTCTACTCCTCCCGTTACGGGGTCTGAGACGCCGAAGGCTCCCACCATTAGCTCTGACAAATTGAAAACCCTAGTCATTGGCGACTCCATTACCCGCAGTATTAGACTTAAAACGAATCACCCAGCGATCATACACTGTTTACCAGGGGGCAGGGCTACCGACGTTAAGGCTAATCTAAAGATGGTGCTGGCTAAAGCTAAATCTGGCGAGTGTAGAGAGTATAGAGATATTGTTATCCACGTCGGCACCAACGATGTTAGGATGAAACAGTCAGAGGTCACCAAGTGCAACATAGCTTCAGCGTGTAAATCAGCTAGAAAGATGTGTCGGCATCGAGTAATTGTCTCTGGCCCCCTCCCAGTTAGGGGGAGTGACGAGCTCTACAGCAGAGTCTCAGCACTCAATCGCTGGTTGAAAACTGTTTTCTGCCCCTCCCAAAAGATAGAATTTGTAGATAATTGGCCCTCTTTCTGGGACTCACCCACAAACAGGACCAAGCCTGACCTGCTGAGGAGTGACGGACTCCATCCTAGCTGGAGGGGTGCTCTCATCTTATCTACCAACATAGATAGGGCTCTAACTCCTCTAGCCCCACAATGAAATAGGGTGCAGGCCAGGCAGCAGGCTGTTAGCCAACCTGCCAGCTTAGTGGAGTCTGCCAATAGCACAGTCAGTGTAGTCAGCTCAGCCATACCCATTGAGACTGTGTCTGTGCCTCGACCTAGGTTGGGCAAAACTAAACATGGCGGTGTTCGCCTTAGCAATCTTATTAGGATAAAGACCTCCTCCATTCCTGCCATTATTGAAAGAGATCGTGATACCTCACATCTCAAAATAGGGTTACTTAATGTTAGATCCCTCACTTCAAAGGCAGTCATAGTCAATGAACTAATCACTGATCATAATCTTGATGTGATTGGCCTGACTGAAACATGGCTTAAGCCTGATGAATTTACTGTGTTAAATGAGGCCTCACCTCCTGGTTACACTAGTGACCATATCCCCCGTGCATCCCGCAAAGGCGGAGGTGTTGCTAACATTTACGATAGCAAATTTCAATTTACAAAAAAAAAAATGGCGTTTTCGTCTTTTGAGCTTCTAGTCATGAAATCTATGCAGCCTACTCAATCACTTTTTATAGCTACTGTTTACAGGCCTCCTGGGCCATATACAGCGTTCCTCTCTGAGTTTCCTGAATTCCTATCAGACCTTGTAGTCATAGCAGATCATATTCTAATTTTTGGTGATTTTAATATTCACATGGAGAAGTCCACAGACCCACTCCAAAAGTCAAAAGTCTTTCTTTTTTCAGTATTTATGCTGCAGTAGTTTATGTGTCGGGGGGCTAGGGTCAGTTGGTTATACCTGGAGTACTTCTCCTGTCTTATCCAGTGTCCTGTGTGAATTTAAGTATGCTCTCTCTAATTCTCTCGTTCTCTCTTTCTCTCTGAGAACCTGAGCCCTAGGACCATACGTCAGGACTACCGGGCATGCTGACACCTTGCTGTCCCCAGTCCGCCTGGCCTTGCTGCTATTCCAGTTTCAACTGTTCTGCCTGCGGTTACGAAACCCCTACCTGTCCCAGACCTGCTGTTTTCAACTCTTAATGATCGGCTATGAAAAGCCAACTGAGATTTATTCCTGATTATTATTTGACCATGCTTGTCATTTATGAACATTTTGAAAATCTTGGCTCTCTCTAATTTTCTCCTTCTCTCTTTCTTTCTCTCGGAGGACCTGAGCCCTAGGACCATACGTCGGGACTACCGGCCGTGGTGACTCCTTGCTGTCCCCAGTCCGCCTGGCCTTGCTGCTATTCCAGTTTCAACTGTTCTGCCTGCGGTTATGGAACCCCTACCTGTCCCAGACCTGCTGTTTTCAACTCTTAATGATCGGCTATGAAAAGCCAACTGAGATTTATTCCTGATTATTATTTGACCATGCTTGTCATTTATGAACATTTTGAAAATCTTGGCTCTCTCTAATTTTCTCCTTCTCTCTTTCTTTCTCTCGGAGGACCTGAGCCCTAGGACCATACGTCGGGACTACCGGCCGTGGTGACTCCTTGCTGTCCCCAGTCCGCCTGGCCTTGCTGCTATTCCAGTTTCAACTGTTCTGCCTGCGGTTATGGAACCCCTACCTGTCCCAGACCTGCTGTTTTCAACTCTTAATGATCGGCTATGAAAAGCCAACTGAGATTTATTCCTGATTATTATTTGACCATGCTTGTCATTTATGAACATTTTGAAAATCTTGGCTCTCTCTAATTTTCTCCTTCTCTCTTTCTTTCTCTCGGAGGACCTGGGCCCTAGGACCATGCGTCGGGACTGCCGCCCGTGGTGACTCCTTGCTGTCCCCAGTCCGCCTGGCCTTGCTGCTATTCCAGTTTCAGCTGTTCTGCCTGCGGTTATGGAACCGCCACCTGTCCCAGACCTGTTGTTTTTCAACTCTTAATGATCAGCTATGAAAAGCCAACTGAAAATTATTCATGATTATTATTTGACCATGCTTGTCACTTATGAACATTTTTGAACATCTTGGCATAGTTCTGTTATAATCTCCACCCGGCACAGCCAGAAGAGGACTGGCCACCCCTCATAGCCTGGTTCCTCTCTAGGTTTCTTCCTAGGTTTTGGCCTTTCTAGGGAGTTTTTCCTAGCCACCGTGCTTCTACACCTGCATTACTAGCTGTTTGGGGTTTTAGGCTGGGTTTCTGTACA
>NW_024059759.1:0-31934 GCF_016432855.1 Salvelinus namaycush
GAGTGGTTGTGTTTATGTTATGTATCCAGTGTGTCTGTGTCTCTGTGTTGTAGAGTGGTTGTGTTTATGTTATGTATCCAGCCTGTCTGTGTCTCTGTGTTGTAGAGTGGTTGTGTTTATGTTATGTATCCAGCTGTGTCTGTGTCTCTGTGTTGTAGAGTGGTTGTGTTATGTATGTATCCAGCCTGTCTGTGTCTCTGTGTTGTAGAGTGGTTGGTTTATGTATGATCCAGCCTGTCTGTGTCTCTGTGTTGTAGAGTGGTTGTGTTTATGTTATGTATCCAGCCTGTCTGTTTCTCTGTGTTGTAGAGTGGTTGTGTTTATGTTATGTATCCAGCCTGTCTGTGTCTCTGTGTTGTAGAGTGGTTGTGTTTATGTTATGTATCCAGCCTGTCTGTGTCTCTGTGTTGTAGAGTGGTTGTGCTTATGTTATGTATCCAGCCTGTCTGTTTCTCTGTGTTGTAGAGTGGTTGTGTTTATGTTATGTATCCAGCCTGTCTGTGTTTCTGTGTTGTAGAGTGGTTGTGTTTATGTTATGTATCCAGCCTGTCTGTGTCTCTGTGTTGTAGAGTGGTTGTGTTTATGTTATGTATCCAGCCTGTCTGTGTCTCTGTGTTGTAGAGTGGTTGTGTTTATGTTATGTATCCAGCCTGTCTGTTTCTCTGTGTTGTAGAGTGGTTGTGTTTATGTATGTATCCAGCTGTCTGTGTCTCTGTCTTGTAGAGTGGTTGTGTTTATGTTATGTATCCAGTGTGTCTGTTTCTCTGTGTTGTAGAGTGGTTGTGTTTATGTTATGTATCCAGCCTGTCTGTTTCTCTGTGTTGTAGAGTGGTTGTGTTTATGTTATGTATCCAGCCTGTCTGTTTCTCTGTGTTGTAGAGTGGTTGTGTTTATGTTATGTATCCAGCCTGTCTGTGTCTCTGTGTTGTAGAGTGGTTCTGTTTCTCTGTGTTGTAGAGTGGTTGTGTTTATGTTATGTATCCAGCCTGTCTGTTTCTCTGTGTTGTAGAGTGGTTGTGTTTATGTTATGTATCCAGCCTGTCTGTTTCTCTGTGTTGTAGAGTGGTTCTGTTTCTCTGTGTTGTAGAGTGGTTGTGTTTATGTTATGTATCCAGTGTGTCTGTTTCTCTGTGTTGTAGAGTGGTTGTGTTTATGTTATGTATCCAGCCTGTCTGTTTCTCTGTGTTGTAGAGTGGTTGTGTTTATGTTATGTATCCAGCCTGTCTGTTTCTCTGTGTTGTAGAGTGGTTGTGTTTATGTTATGTATCCAGCCTGTCTGTGTCTCTGTGTTGTAGAGTGGTTGTGTTTATGTTATGTATCCAGTGTGTCTGTTTCTCTGTGTTGTAGAGTGGTTGTGTTTATGTTATGTATCCAGCCTGTCTGTGTCTCTGTGTTGTAGAGTGGTTGTGTTTATGTTATGTATCCAGCCTGTCTGTGTCTCTGTGTTGTAGAGTGGTTGTGTTTATGTTATGTATCCAGCCTGTCTGTTTCTCTGTGTTGTAGAGTGGTTGTGTTTAAGTTATGTATCCAGTGTGTCTGTTTCTCTGTGTTGTAGAGTGGTTGTGTTTATGTTATGTATCCAGCCTGTCTGTTTCTCTGTGTTGTAGAGTGGTTGTGTTTATGTTATGTATCCAGCCTGTGTCACGATCGTCAATGGGAGAGAGTGAGGACCAAAATGCAGCGTGTGGAAAGTACATCTTCTTTATTTAAGAAAGAAGACGAAAACGAAACGAACACTATACAAACTAAACAAAACAACAAAACAGACGACCGTGAAGCTATTCAAACATAAGTGCTGACACTAAACACTTAGACATAGACAATTACCCACAAATGCATGATGCCCATGGCTGCCTTAAATATGGCTCCCAATCAGAGACAAATGAAAGACATCTGTCTCTGATTGAGAACCACTCAGGCAACCATAGACATACCTAGAAACATTCACTCAACCATAGACATACCTAGAAACATTCACTCAACACAAACTCATACACTACACCCAACACCCCCTTTACCATATAACCACCCAAAACGACAAAACACAAACATTCCCCATGTCACACCCTGACCTAACTAAAATAATAAAGAAAACAAAGAATACTAAGGCCAGGGCGTGACAGCCTGTCTGTTTCTCTGTGTTGTAGAGTGGTTGTGTTTATGTTATGTATCCAGCCTGTCTGTGTCTCTGTGTTGTAGAGTGGTTGTGTTTATGTTATGTATCCAGTGTGTCTGTGTCTCTGTGTTGTAGAGTGGTTGTGTTTATGTTATGTATCCAGCCTGTCTGTGTCTCTGTGTTGTAGAGTGGTTGTGTTTATGTTATGTATCCAGCCTGTCTGTGTCTCTGTGTTGTAGAGTGGTTGTGTTTATGTTATGTATCCAGCCTGTCTGTTTCTCTGTGTTGTAGAGTGGTTGTGTTTATGTTATGTATCCAGCCTGTCTGTGTCTCTGTGTTGTAGAGTGGTTGTGTTTATGTTATGTATCCAGCCTGTCTGTGTCTCTGTGTTGTAGAGTGGTTGTGCTTATGTTATGTATCCAGCCTGTCTGTTTCTCTGTGTTGTAGAGTGGTTGTGTTTATGTTATGTATCCAGCCTGTCTGTGTTTCTGTGTTGTAGAGTGGTTGTGTTTATGTTATGTATCCAGCCTGTCTGTGTCTCTGTGTTGTAGAGTGGTTGTGTTTATGTTATGTATCCAGCCTGTCTGTGTCTCTGTGTTGTAGAGTGGTTGTGTTTATGTTATGTATCCAGCCTGTCTGTTTCTCTGTGTTGTAGAGTGGTTGTGTTTATGTTATGTACCCAGCCTGTCTGTGTCTCTGTGTTGTAGAGTGGTTGTGTTTATGTTATGTATCCAGCCTGTCTGTTTCTCTGTGTTGTAGAGTGGTTGTGTTTATGTTATGTATCCAGCCTGTCTGTGTCTCTGTGTTGTAGAGTGGTTGTGTTTATGTTATGTATCCAGCCTGTCTGTTTCTCTGTGTTGTAGAGTGGTTGTGTTTATGTTATGTATCCAGCCTGTCTGTGTCTCTGTGTTGTAGAGTGGTTGTGTTTATGTTATGTACCCAGCCTGTCTGTTTCTCTGTGTTGTAGAGTGGTTGTGTTTATGTTATGTATCCAGCCTGTCTGTTTCTCTGTGTTGTAGAGTGGTTGTGTTTATGTTATGTATCCAGCCTGTCTGTGTCTCTGTGTTGTAGAGTGGTTGTGTTTAAGTTATGTATCCAGTGGGTCTGTTTCTCTGTGTTGTCTCCTTGCTGTCCCCAGTCCACCTGGCCTTGCTGCTGTTCCAGTTTCAACTGTTCTGCCTGCGGTTACGGAACCCCTACCTGTCCCAGACCTGCTGCTTTCAACTCTTAATGATCGGCTATGAAAAGCCAACTGACTTTTATTCCTGATTATTATTTGACCATGCTTGTCATTTATGAACATTTTGAAAATCTTGGCTCTCTCTAATTCTCTCCTTCTCTCTTTCTTTCTCTCTCTCGGAGGACCTGAGCCCTAGGACCATACGTCAGGACTACCGGGCATGATGACTCCTTGCTGTCCCCAGTCCACCTGGCCTTGCTGCTATTCCAGTTTCAACTGTTCTGCCTGCGGTTATGGAACCGCCACCTGTCCCAGACCTGCTGTTTTCAACTCTTAATGATCGGCTATGAAAAGCCAACTGAAAATTATTCATGATTATTATTTGACCATGCTTGTCACTTATGAACATTTTGAACATCTTGGCATAGTTCTGTTATAATCTCCACCCGGCACAGCCAGAAGAGGACTGGCCACCCCTCATAGCCTGGTTCCTCTCTAGGTTTCTTCCTAGGTTTTGGCCTTTCTAGGGAGTTTTTCCTAGCCACCGTGCTTCTACACCTGCATTGCCTGCTGTTTGGGGTTTTAGGCTGGGTTTCTGTACAGCACTTCGAGATATTAGCTGATGTACGAAGGGCTATATAAAATAAACTTGATTTGATTTGTAGAGTGGTTGTGTTTATGTTATGTATCCAGCCTGTCTGTTTCTCTGTGTTGTAGAGTGGTTGTGTTTATGTTATGTACCCAGTGTGTCTGTGTCTCTGTGTTGTAGAGTGGTTGTGTTTATGTTATGTATCCAGCCTGTCTGTGTCTCTGTGTTGTAGAGTGGTTGTGTTTATGTTATGTATCCAGCCTGTCTGTGTCTCTGTGTTGTAGAGTGGTTGTGTTTATGTTATGTATCCAGCCTGTCTGTGTCTCTGTGTTGTAGAGTGGTTGTGTTTATGTTATGTATCCAGCCTGTCTGTTTCTCTGTGTTGTAGAGTGGTTGTGTTTATGTTATGTATCCAGCCTGTCTGTGTCTCTGTGTTGTAGAGTGGTTGTGTTTATGTTATGTATCCAGCCTGTCTGTGTCTCTGTGTTGTAGAGTGGTTGTGTTTATGTTATGTACCCAGTGGGTCTGTGTCTCTGTGTTGTAGAGTGGTTGTGTTTATGTTATGTATCCAGCCTGTCTGTGTCTCTGTGTTGTAGAGTGGTTGTCTTTATGTTATGTATCCAGCCTGTCTGTGTCTCTGTGTTGTAGAGTGGTTGTGTTTATGTTATGTATCCAGCCTGTCTGTGTCTCTGTGTTGTAGAGTGGTTGTGTTTATGTTATGTATCCAGCCTGTCTGTTTCTCTGTGTTGTAGAGTGGTTGTGTTTATGTTATGTATCCAGCCTGTCTGTGTCTCTGTGTTGTAGAGTGGTTGTGTTTATGTTATGTATCCAGCCTGTCTGTTTCTCTGTGTTGTAGAGTGGTTGTGTTTATGTTATGTATCCAGCCTATCTGTTTCTCTGTGTTGTAGAGTGGTTGTGTTTATGTTATGTATCCAGCCTGTCTGTTTCTCTGTGTTGTAGAGTGGTTGTGTTTATGTTATGTATCCAGCCTGTCTGTGTCTCTGTGTTGTAGAGTGGTTGTGTTTATGTTATGTATCCAGCCTGTCTGTGTCTCTGTGTTGTAGAGTGGTTGTGTTTATGTTATGTATCCAGTGTGTCTGTTTCTCTGTGTTGTAGAGTGGTTGTGTTTATGTTATGTACCCAGTGTGTCTGTGTCTCTGTGTTGTAGAGTGGTTGTGTTTATGTTATGTATCCAGCCTGTCTGTGTCTCTGTGTTGTAGAGTGGTTGTGTTTATGTTATGTATCCAGCCTGTCTGTTTCTCTGTGTTGTAGAGTGGTTGTGTTTATGTTATGTATCCAGCCTGTCTGTTTCTCTGTGTTGTAGAGTGGTTGTGTTTATGTTATGTATCCAGCCTGTCTGTGTCTCTGTGTTGTAGAGTGGTTGTGCTTATGTTATGTATCCAGCCTGTCTGTTTCTCTGTGTTGTAGAGTGGTTGTGTTTATGTTATGTATCCAGCCTGTCTGTTTCTCTGTGTTGTAGAGTGGTTGTGTTTATGTTATGTATCCAGCCTGTCTGTGTCTCTGTGTTGTAGAGTGGTTGTGTTTATGTTATGTATCCAGCCTGTCTGTGTCTCTGTGTTGTAGAGTGGTTGTGTTTATGTTATGTATCCAGCCTGTCTGTGTCTCTGTGTTGTAGAGTGGTTGTGTTTATGTTATGTATCCAGCCTGTCTGTTTCTCTGTGTTGTAGAGTGGGTCTGTGTCTCTGTGTTGTAGAGTGGTTGTGTTTATGTTATGTATCCAGCCTGTCTGTGTCTCTGTGTTGTAGAGTGGTTGTGTTTATGTTATGTATCCAGCCTGTCTGTGTCTCTGTGTTGTAGAGTGGTTGTGTTTATGTTATGTATCCAGCCTGTCTGTTTCTCTGTGTTGTAGAGTGGTTGTGTTTATGTTATGTACCCAGTGTGTCTGTGTCTCTGTGTTGTAGAGTGGTTGTGTTTATCAGCAGGGAGGGTCATTAACCATATTACCCATACCGCCCCTAATGTGCCCTTATAGATGTATGCACATATACACTCGCACAGGGACATACAGTACACACACACTCACACGTATACACCCCCCCCCCCCCCCCCCCCTCTCTCTCTGTCACACACACACACAAAATATGATCGTCCTACAGCATATTTCATCATTAGCTCTACGCAGTTAATCCTCTGCTTCACTGGCTACAGCTCCCTCACCCCATTTCAATAATCTGCATCAGGGTCCTCAGAGTCCTCCCTCCCTCACTCACTCACTCACTCACACTCACACACACACACACACACACACACACACACACAACACACACAACACACACACACACACACACGCACTTGGGTCCTGTCCTGGCAGGACATGCACAGTAATCAGGAATCCAATGTGCAATATCATGTTCTAGAATTTGACCCTCAATTCAATCTCCACAGACAAAGGGAAGAACATGAATAAGTACGGTGGCTAGTGTTGTGGAGTAGTGGAGATGGGTTGGATGGGGGGGGACTAGGGGATGAGAAGTCATTCACTGTGAGCACTTACTGGTATGACATTGAGTGTGAAGGAGAGAGGGAGGGAGAGAAGGAAGGAGGGATGGAGAGAGAGCATCAGTGTCAGATTGGGTGAGATGGGAGTGTGTGTGGGGGGTTAAGACAGAGAGAGAAAGAGAGAGAGAGAGAGAGAGCGAGAGAGAGAGATGGAAGAGGAGGAGAAAAGTCTAAGGAGGAGAAAAAAGAGGACAAGGCTAGAGGATAGGTTGACCTTTCCCGTCACAAACAAACATGAACCATTCACCGGCAAATGTACCCTATTTCCTTCCCTCCATCTCTCCTGACAACCAGCAACAATCCCCCCCAGCCCATTTGGCCTCCCTTCCACACACACAAACCAAAACCCCTCACGAACACCACGCGGGGCCTCATCAAGCCCACTTCCCGTGTGTGTGTGTGTTTCCAGTTCAAGGTTAGCTGCTCATCGTATTGAGCGGGCCTCTCTCCCCCATGGGTCTGGGCAGGGGAGGTGTATTAACACCTCAGCAGGAGGCCTCAATCTCAACCCTGCTCTCCTCCCGCTCCACCCCTCCGCCCCTCTCTCTACTGAGCTGTCCGACCAGCCTTGGCCTATAGTGGGGTAACCCCTCTATCCACCCGGGGTAACCACTATATCCACCCGGGGTAACCTTACCCTTGGCCTATAGTGGGGTAACCACTATATCCACCCGGGGTAACCTTACCCTTGGCCTGACATCGAGCGCTGACACAGAGCGCTGACCGTTAGTAATGGGTTTAACTCTGTCTCCGTCTTCATCTCTCTGTCTACATCCCACATGGTGCCCTTTATAGTGCACTACCCATCAGCTCTGGTCAAAAGTAGTGCACTATATAGGTAATAGGGTGCTATTTGGGAGACACCTGCTATCACCAGCCCCAGAACCAAACCCAGAGGCAGTCTGGGAGAAGAAAGACCTGGGCCATATGGAGTCTTTCACTGCCACATGGCAGGAGGTGGTCTAAAAGGCTTGGAGGGGGCGGGAGGGCTGGGGTCTGTCCAATGAGGCATGAAGAGAAGGGGTGGAGAGAGAGGAGGGAGGAGAGAAAGAGGGGCGGTGAGAGAGAGAGAGAGAGAGAGAGAGAGAGAGAGAGAGAGAGAGAGAGAGAGAGAGAGAGAGAGAGAGAGAGAGAGAGAGACAGAGACAGAGAGAGAGACCACTAGGCAAAGAAGTCAGATCCACGTCCAATCTGGATAGATTTTGGATTGAGATGTCAAGTCAACCGACATCAATTCAATTTGACATCAACCCAAGCGTGAAACCCTGTGTATTTGGGGGGGTCGGAACCTGAGTTAAATGGAGACGTTGATGCAACGTGGTTACGTTGATAAGGAACGATGAAATAACTTGGGAAACAATGTGGGATCAACTCATTTTTTGGAAGAATATCTGGGAGAAGGACGTCACAGGGATATACAGTACTGTATGTAGGAGAAATACATAGAGGACTAGCCCCTAACATAAACAGGGGAACAGAGAAACCATGCCAGGGATAACCCTCTACACGCCACAGTCACACCACCCTGGGCTTACAGTAACCACAAGCCCCGTGAAAGTCCCGGGAAATGTCTTTACCCCGACCACACTTGTCTCTCCATCCAAAAGAAGAGAGAGAAGGAGCATGGTGCTAAACAGGGAAGGACTAACCACATCTGGTCTGGGGCTTAGCAGCAGAATAGCGTGGGGGAAACGGGCAGGGATACAGGACAGAGCCCACGCTGCACTTTGACAGTTCTGAAGGGCTGCGTCCTACGGCTGCTTTTACGCTGAGATATACATGTAGTGGTATGAAACACAACTCTGACTCATTATGTCAGAAGGGACTTTGGAAGGTGTGCGTGCGTGCGTGCGTGCGTGCGTGCGTGCGTGCGTGCGTGCGTGCGTGCGTGCGTGCGCGTGTGCGCGTGTGTGTGTGTGCGTGCACGAGAGACCATTGCAGGAGACCATAGTAAGCGACCATCGCGTACTTGAAACCCCGATCCATTATTCCTGTGTGTACAGTGTGTTATACTCAACCACGGTCATAAAACAAATTCACAGCCTTTAATTCAGTCAGTGAATGAACTCCTGCTCATGCAGCTCAGAGTATATAACCAAACAGGACCACAAGGTAGGCTTCATGATGTCATAAACAAGGGCCAATAAATGCTACCGTTTATGCCATGCACATCAGCAGAGGAAACTACATGAACCCACCCACCGTTAGCCGCCCTGCTAATATTTACTCAGTGTGACGTGGGATAAGTCAGTGCTGTGATAAGTAACAGTCAGAGTAGTGGAGGAGAGTGGAGAGCCAGTACTGTATAAATCCCTGTCCATTAGGCTGTAAACACACTGATGAACGGCCATGGGAGCAGACTCTTTATTGTCCTGTTGGGTTTCACCAGCACTGACATCATCTAACAATCTAGTCAATATGGGGGCTGATTGTAAAAGAGGGGGTTCTGGAAAGGGTCATGTGGTATGAGAGGGTAATTTTGTTTGTGTGTGTGAGCGTGTGTGCGTGTGTGTGTGTGTGTGTGTGTTCTGTGCACACATTCAGCACGTGTGTGTATCTGACTACTACTCCCACAGCAATACCTAGACTACAGACTACTAAATCATCCAGCAGGCTATTGGCTATATAGACTACAGACTACTAAGTCATCCAGCAGGCTATTGGCTATATAGACTACAGACTACTAAGTCATCCAGCAGGCTATTGGCTATATAGACTACAGACTACTAAATCATCCAGCAGGCTATTGGCTATATAGACTACAGACTACTAAGTCATCCAGCAGGCTATTGGCTATATAGACTACAGACTACTAAATCATCCAGCAGGCTATTGGCTATATAGACTACAGACTACTAAGTCATCCAGCAGGCTATTGGCTATATAGACTACAGACTACTAAGTCATCCAGCAGGCTATTGGCTATATAGACTACAGAACCACTTGAAGAGGGCCCACTCCAAACAGCCTCTCTCTCTCTCTCCCCCTCTTTCTCTGTCTCCCCCTCTTTATATCTATCTCTCCCTCTCCTCCTATCTCTATCACTCAGTCTCTCTCTCTCTCTCTCTCTCTCTCTCTCTCTCTCTCTCTCTCTCTCTCTCTCTCTCTCTCTCTCTCCCTCTGCTCTCTCCCTCTGCTCTCTCCCTCTGCTCTCTCCCTCTGCTCTCTCCCTTTGTCTCTGCTGTGCTCCAGCTCTCTGAGGAGGGAGAGGCTGAGGCTGTTCAGGCTGAATCGAGGGCTTGTCTGATGGGCCGTGTTCTGAGACGTGACTGGGCCGTGCTGCTACCCACTTACTGTAGCCTCAGCCTGTCTGACTTAACACAGCCTAGCTGGATTACTCCCACACTGACACAGGGACAACAACAACAACAACAACAACAAGGGGAATCCTGCCTGTTGACTAAGTTCTTGTAAACCTCTTGGAGGAGAGCTCTTGAGGAGTGTCCCTCTCTTTCACACATACACTCTGTCTGGCATCCTTCTCCCTCTCTTTCACACATACACTCTGTCTGGCATCCTTCTCCCTCTCTTTCACACATACACTCTGTCTGGCATCCTTCTCCCTCTCTTTCACACATACACTCTGTCTGGCATCCTTCTCCCTCTCTTTCACACATACACTCTGTCTGGCATCCTTCTCCCTCTCTTTCACACATACACTCTGTCTGGCATCCTTCTCCCTCTCTTTCACACATACACTCTGTCTAGCATCCTTCTCCCTCTCTTTCACACATACACTCTGTCTGGCATCCTTCTCCCTCTCTTTCACACATACACTCTGTCTGGCATCCTTCTCCCTCTCTTTCACACATACACTCTGTCTAGCATCCTTCTCCCTCTCTTTCACACATACACTCTGTCTGGCATCCTTCTCCCTCTCTTTCACACATACACTCTGTCTGGCATCCTTCTCCCTCTCTTTCTATTACTCTCCACTCTTTCGATCCCTCCCTCTCTTTCTATCACTCTTCCAGCACCACTCTGTCCTCTCCTTCTCTGAGCACCACTCTCTCTTCTCCTTCTCTCAGCACCACTCTCTCTCTCTTCTCCTTCTCTCAGCACCACTCTCTCTCTCTTCTCCTTCTCTCAGCACCACTCTCTCTTCTCCTTCTCTGAGCACCACTCTCTTCTCCTTCTCTCAGCACCACTCTCTCTTCTCCTCTCTTTCTCTCAGCACCACTCTCTCTTCTCCTCTCTCAGCACCACTCTCTCTTCTCCTCTCCTCCTCTGAGCACCACTCTCTCTTCTCCTCTCCTCCTCTGAGCACCACTCTCTCTTCTCCTTCTCTCAGCACCCCTCTCTCTTCTCCTCTCCTCCTCTGAGCACCACTCTCTCTTCTCCTTCTCTCAGCACCCCTCTCTCTTCTCCTTCTCTCAGCACCCCTCTCTCTTCTCCTTCTCTCAGCACCCCTCTCTCTTCTCCTTCTCTCAGCACCCCTCTCTCTTCTCCTCTCCTCCTCTGAGCACCACTCTCTCTTCTCCTCTCCTTCTCTCAGCACCACTCTGTCCTCTCCTCCTCTGAGCACCACTCTTCTCCTCTCCTTCTCTCAGCACCACTCTCTCCTCTTCTCCTTCTCTCAGCACCACTCTTCTCCTCTCCTTCTCTCAGCACCACTCTCTCCTCTTCTCCTTCTCTCAGCACCACTCTCTCTTCTCTTCTCCTTCTCTCAGCACCACTCTCTCCTCTCCTTCTCTCAGCACCACTCTCTCCTCTCTTTCTCTCAGCACCCCTCTCTCCTCTCTTTCTCTCAGCACCACTCTCTCCTCTCCTTCTCTCAGCACCACTCTCTCCATCTGCTTCCTTCTCTCAGCACCACTCTCTCAACACCACTCTCTCTTCTCCTTCCTTCTCTCTGTAATACTATTGTCCTCAGAGCCATGGGCGGCTAGCTGGCTTGGCCCAGGATTAGTCTCAGTCATGGCTGTGTGTATGCTCACACCCCTGTCAGCACATCAGAGAAGAGAGAGAAGCAGAGCAGCAGGCCCAGAGCCCCCCAGCACCGCATCATCCAATTACCCCAGGACAGGGCTCCCTGAGAGGGGGGCGTTGGGGGCAGCAGGGGCCCAGGCTGGGGCTCCGACACGCTGCACCAGGCCTATCCACCCACGCTACAGTCACACACTTCAAAACACTGTCTCTAACGGTTGATCTGTTTATGGCAGCTACTTCTTTAGTTTCTTTGTACAATGGAAAATGTCGTATGGTTTGTATCATTTTAGAGACTATTCCCGTGTTGTGGACAAAAATGATATTGTAGCAGCTACAGTGAACAGTAGATTGTCATGGTATAGCGTGTATTATACAGGACCATGGATCAGGAGGGACGTCCAGAAACACCAGAAAGGCCTCTATTAGTAAAACCCCTGAGGGGGTCTCGAGGTGCTCTCTCTCTGACACACACACACACACACACACACACACACACACACACACACACACACACACACACACACACACACACACACACACACACACACACACACACACACACACACACACACACACACTGCCCCTCCTCCACCTCTCCCTCCCGAAGTGAAAACAGCCGACTCAGTACGTTTGTGGAAAATCAATCTCCTCGTATCTCCTAGTAGCCCTCCACAATCCCTTGTGGGAGACCACTGGGAAGTGTAATAGGATCAATGGCCGCCCGCCTACCTTCTTGATGCGCCCGCTCTTGGTGCCCACGAAGGCCAGAGAGTGGTTCTTGTAGACATAGGCGATGACCGAGGTCATCTTGTCGGTGGAGTCAGAGAAGAGAGGGATGCCCTGAACCATCTCTGACACCCCCAGCGGAGCGTTCATATCCAGGCCACAGAAGTTGTCGTCGATGGTTAAGAGCTGGAGGGAGGGAGAGAGAGAGGGGAGGGAGAGAGTCATTATTGGACTTTTTTTGAGATCAACTGTTTCTTATTTCTTGTTGAAGAAGAGTGTGTATTCTGAAGAAGACTATGGTAGATGTTCAGTGAGAGAGACTTACAGTTAGTGCATTTATCTTCAGATAGCTTGGTGAGACAACCACATATCTCAGTCATAGTGAGCACATTTTCCCTCAATAAAGTAGCTATCAAAGTCTGTGCAAGTAGGAGGGGGGGGATTTATAGAGACAAAAGTGTGGGTTTGGCTCCAGCCCTGCAATAACACACCTGATTCATCAACACTATTATCATCCTTCATCTACAATAACATTGTTTTCCATGTGTTACAGCTGGGTTGGAGTAAAAACCTGCAAGCCATGCATCTCCTCCAAGACCAGAAACAACAGTTTCAACAGTTGTAAAGACCAGTAAAAACACAGAGAAATTCATCTCCCGAGTCAGAAGACATGAATGTGAAGGGAGAGAGGTTCATAATGGCCTTTTAGACTGTCTGGGTTTAGTCTCAGTGACACAGTGTTATTTAGACTGTCTGAGACTGACCTTCTGGACATGTAGAGAGGGAGTGAGGGAGAGGTAGAGAGAGTGGGAGGGAGTGAGGGAAAGAGAGAGAGTGTGTGAGAGAGAGAGAGGGAGAGAGAGAGAGAGAGAGAGAGAGAGAGAGAGAGAGAGAGAGAGAGAGAGGGAGAAAGAGAGGAGAGGGGGAGATAGAGAGAGAGATGTAAAGAGATAGACAGGGAAAGGGAGAGGGAGAGAGGGATGAAGACTGCAGTCAAGTTACAGTAGTCCTATGTAATATTGCCAGCGGCTAGTCTGACAGGCAGATCCCAGGCAGATCCCCCCACAACACCACCAGTGTAAAGCCAAGAGATGCCAACAACAGAAACAGATATTCAAAGTGAATCGGAGAACAAAACAAAATGAGCCTTCCTTATTTTCACACCGCCACGCCAAATCAGTGTTGCACCTCTAGGGAGGAGAAATCATCGGAAAAACAAGAAACGCTCACCTCGTTTTTCATCTGTTATGCAGCTGTTATGCCTTGCAATTGGACATGCTACTGTGCTTTTGTAATTGCCATATGTGTCAGGTAGCCCAGCCATATGTGTCAGGTAACCCAGCCATATGTGTCAGGTAACCCAGCCATATGTGTCAGGTAGCCCAGCCATATGTGTCAGGTAGCCCAGCCATATGTGTCAGGTAACCCAGCCATATGTGTCAGGTAACCCAGCCATATGTGTCAGGTAGCCCAGCCATATGTGTCAGGTAACCCAGCCATATGTGTCAGGTAACCCAGCCATATGTGTCAGGTAACCCAGCCATATGTGTCAGGTAACCCAGCCATATGTGTCAGGTAACCCAGCCATATGTGTCAGGTAACCCAGCCATATGTGTCAGGTAGCCCAGCCATATGTGTCAGGTAGCCCAGCCATATGTGTCAGGTAACCCAGTCATATGTGTCAGGTAACCCAGCCATATGTGTCAGGTAACCCAGCCATATGTGTCAGGTAACCCAGCCATATGTGTCAGGTAGCCCAGCCATATGTGTCAGGTAGCCCAGCCATATGTGTCAGGTAGCCCAGCCATATGTGCCAGGTAGCCCAGCCATATGTGTCAGGTAACCCAGCCATATGTGTCAGGTAACCCAGTCATATGTGTCAGGTAACCCAGCCATATGTGTCAGGTAGCCCAGCCATATGTGTCAGGTAACCCAGCCATATGTGTCAGGTAACCCAGCCATATGTGTCAGGTAACCCAGCCATATGTGTCAGGTAACCCAGTCATATGTGTCAGGTAACCCAGCCATATGTGTCAGGTAGCCCAGCCATATGTGTCAGGTAGCCCAGCCATATGTGTCAGGTAACCCAGCCATATGTGTCAGGTAACCCAGCCATATGTGTCAGGTAACCCAGCCATATGTGTCAGGTAGCCCAGCCATATGTGTCAGGTAACCCAGCCATATGTGTCAGGTAACCCAGCCATATGTGTCAGGTAACCCAGCCATATGTGTCAGGTAACCCAGCCATATGTGTCAGGTAACCCAGCCATATGTGTCAGGTAACCCAGCCATATGTGTCAGGTAGCCCAGCCATATGTGTCAGGTAGCCCAGCCATATGTGTCAGGTAACCCAGCCATATGTGTCAGGTAACCCAGCCATATGTGTCAGGTAACCCAGCCATATGTGTCAGGTAGCCCAGCCATATGTGTCAGGTAGCCCAGCCATATGTAATATAAGAACATAAGAAAAGAGAATGCTGTATGGCTTCTGATAGCAGAATAACGACGCTAGACAATAGGCCTTATTCCATCTGCATGGACAGATTGGAACAGTGGGCTTTGGGCTGGACAGTCCCATTTGGTTAATATGGAGGCAGTGCGCTGGGTTATTGTGAGAATAAAAGCACGACAGTTGATATTACAGTTGGAGATGTTGTTCTCCTTCCTGTGATTTAAGGTCCTGAGGTCAGATTATAAATCATCACCTGGCCAGGTTATGAATCATCACCTGTTATCATATATTATAAGACCAAATCATTTCTGGCATACCATTATGCCGATTCAAACCTTCCATCTCAGCCAGGGTTGTGTCTAGGTCCATCTAATACATCAGAAACACTGTGCTTAACTTCTTGAGCCTATGGGGGCGCCATTTTGACTTTGTAAAAATGAGTTCCCAAATTAAACTGCCTCGTACTCAATTCTTGCTCGTACAATATGCATATTATTATTACTATTGGATAGAAAACACTCTCTAGTTTCTAAAACCGTTTGAATTATTTCTCTGAGTGAAACAGAACTCATTCTGCAGCACATTTCCTGTCAGGGAGTGAGATTTCAGAAATCGAGGTCCCTGTTCTGAGGCCAGTTTATAAGTCCCCATGTAAGCCATCGGGCTACATGCACTGCATACGTCTTCCTCTAGATGTCAGTAAGCGGGGAGAATTTGAATGGAGTGGATTGCGCAATCTGGGACCCTATATAAGACCGTGGAACGGAAGTACCGTCCTTTTCAACGGTGCGCCTGGCGCAAGAAGACATCACAATGGCGTCCTGCAAACGCTTTCGTTTTAGTAGTTCTATATCTCCGGTCATGTTTTTATTCGTTATAGGTGTTAAAGACATCATAAGGTAGTTAATTTAAACCGACTTATAGCAGTTTATAGCAGTTTATTGCGATTTTCCTGGATTTCTTTGTGATGCGCTTTCACGAGTTGGACACCTCTCCAGTGGGTAGCTAACGTTAGCGGCTATTTCGACAGGACAAGAGGACATCTTTCAACCCAAAGACGATTGTTCTGGAGAAAGGACACCTTGCCCAAGATTCTGATGGAAGCTCAGCTAATAGTAAGCAGTCTTTATGCTGTTAATTCGTACTTATGTTGACAAATGTCAAATAATAATTCCGCCATGAATTATGGTGCGGTCTCGCTTTGGCGCACGCTGTATTGCGCAGTAACGTTAATTTTAAAAATCTAACACAGCGATTGCATTAAGAACTAATTTATCTTTCATTTGCTGTCCAACTTGTATTTTTTAGTCAAGTTTATGAATAGTTTTCGATTAGAATAGGTGCCTCTCCAAGATGGCGCCGGACAGATTGCTTGAATTTTTGGCCACTAATCACATTGTATAACCACGATTTGTGCCGCTAAATATGCACATTTTCGAACAAACTCTATATGCATTGTGTAATATGATGTTATAGGACTGTCATCTGAAGAATTCTGAGAAGGTTAGTGAAAAAATGTATATCTTTTGGTGGTTTATACGTTATCGCTATGTTTGGCTTGAATCAATGCTGTTGTGATGTTTGCTATTGTGGTAAGCTAATATAACGCTATATTGTGTTTTCGCTGTAAAACACTTAGAAAATCTGAAATATTGTCTGGATTCACAAGATCTGTGTCTTTCAATTGCTGTACGCTGTGTATTTTTAAGAAATGTTTTATGATGAGTAATTAGGTAATACACGTTGCTCTCTGTAGTTATTCTAGTCGCTTTGGTGAGAGTTGTGATGGTGGCTGCAATGGTAAACTATGATTTATACCTGAAATATGCACATTTTTCTAACAAAACATATGCTATACAATAAATATGTTATCAGACTGTCATCTGATTAAGTTGTTTCTTGGTTAGTGGCTATTTATATCTTTATTTGGTCGAATTTGTGATAGCTACTGATGGAGTAAAAAAATGGTGGAGTAAAAAAGTGGTGTCTTTTGCTAACGTGGTTAGCTAATAGATTTACATATTGTGTCTTCCCTGTAAAACATTTTAAAAATCAGAAATGATGGCTGGATTCACAAGATGTGTATCTTTCATTTGGTGTCTTGGACTTGTGATTTCATGAACATTTTATTATATGATATCCCTGTGGCTTTAGGCTAGGCTATGCTAGTCAGCTTTTTTGATGGGGGGGATCCCGGATCCGGGTTTGGGAGGTGTTAGAGGTTAATGAAAGACACTCTGCTTAATGAAAGATTAGACACGAGAAAAACTACATTATAAACCAAAGTCGGTAACAGTAAGCTTCTGCATGTAAACAAACCATTGGAACTGGGGGTGCTTAGCCTGCTTGTTGTGCTTCCACGCCCTAGCTGGCTCGAGAAATTTCCTTGCCCCGGTTGGCTTAGATGGCGCATATCCCACGTCGGGCCTCAGCCGGATCGTCAGTTCTTATTCGTCCAGCCGGTCCAGAAGTTTTTTTTGTTTTTTGTTTTGTTGGTGACATCGGGATGGATTCCTGGGCGTTGCCTCGGTTGGCTTGGCAGGTTTCCATCCCACGTCACGCTCCGCTGGACTGTCGGGCTCCCTCGTCAGGCGTCAGGCGTCTTGCCTCAACCAGATGTTAGGCTCGCCAGGCTCTCACACTCCTGACGGTTCCCGGGCTTCCACGCCCCAACCGGCTTGCCCAGTGCCCATGTCTCGGCCGGATCGCCTAGGTGGGACGCCGGGTGGCGCCCCTAGAAGGGGGGGTAGTGTCACATCTGCTCCCGCTCTTCCCCCCCTGGTGCTCGAGGGCGCCAGGTTGCCCTGCATCACGTCTCCCTCGCTGCAGCGAGATCTACAAGCGTCTTGCCTCAGCTGGATTGTCGGGCTTCCATGCCTCACGCTCCTGCCAGATCGTTGGGCTCCCACGCCCCAACCGGCTTGCTCAGCGCCCATGTCTCGGCCGGTTTGCCCAGGTGGGCCGCCGGGAGGCGCCCCTGGGGGGGGGGGGGGGTACTGTCACGTCAACTCCTGCTCTTCCCTCCTCTGGCACTTGAGGGCGCCAGTCTGCCCTGCATCACTCACTCCTATCATCTATTACGGTTTACACACCTGCCTCCCCTCGTCCGCGCATCAGCGATATTGGACTCACCTGGACTCACTCATCATCTGTTTATTACCTCCCCTATATTTGTCAGTTCCCTTGCTCTGTTCCCGCTGCTGCATTAATTGTTTTTTGTCTGTGTTACCTGTTTGCTGACGCTGTTACTGTCTCGTTCCATGTCTGTTCTATATTAAATGTTTTACTCCCCGTACCTGCTTCGTCTCTCCAGCGTCATCCCATGTGACACATCTAGCCTTCTGCAGCGTTAGTCTTTCTGCAGGCCTGTCTGCTGTCCTCTCTACCGCCGGCCCATGCATCATCACAAGACAGAGAACCTGGCCCGGCGTTGTCGTCGTGACGATAGCTCAGGGCACACACACATGGGCACATAAACACACCATCCCCAGACACCCTTATATCTGGAGCTTTAGTTGGTAGAGCAGTGGACCCCTCCATCTATAGCCCTCCTGCTGCTTACTCCTCTGATAGAAAGAGGAAAAAATGAGAGAAGAAGAGAAATCTTCTGCTGGCTACTGCCCCTTGACTTGATTTTCATAATTGTTACCGGCGGTTACAAAGGAGCCTCATCACCCAGGGGTCAGGGGTTAACCGCCCTATGAGAGAGGAAATGAGAAATGAGAAAGTCGGGAGGGACGGAGGGAGATGTGAGGAGGGAGAGGGAATGGTTCGTCTGACCAACAACAAGATGTGTGGCGAACATTTCTTTCATTTTCCTCCAATTTCAGATTGATACCTCGGAGGGTGTAACGTGGGTACTTTTGAGAGAAGTTTGTGTGCATGTGTGTGTGTGAGTGTGTGTGTGCATGACAAACACAGAGAACGAGCATGTACAGAGAACGAGACGTGTGTTCTCGTCTCCAGTTATTGACACCTGCCGTGATATTTCTGGAGAAGCGTCCTAACATGCCAATCACACCGAGCAGCGACGCAATTTAATGAAATATACTTGCTGTCTGTCATCCTTTCAGGAAGCAGACACGTTTTCATTACGCCCGCACAAAACATGACATTTGACACCCATCTCAGTCACCCAGACTCAAATAATATCCAGTCCTCAAAACAGCCCCCATCTGCCTGTCTGTCTGTCTCTCTCTCTCCTTTCTCTATCAAACTATTTTTACTCTCATTCTCTCCCCCCTACTCTCTTTACTCCCCCCCACATCCTCCATATCTCTTTCTCTCTCTGCCTACAGTCCCCTCTCTCCTCCTCCCAGCCCCCTCCCTCTCTCACTCCATGTCTAACGCTCCCTCCCTCTGCAGGTACACGATTCCTTCTGCATTATGGTCAATTTCACACGGAGAGTCCCTGGGTGGAGTGAGGACACAGGGGAGGACACCGGCTCCCCTCCTAAAAGCCTCTGGATGAGAGGCTCTGCTGCATCTGAACGACGGCCAAAAACAGAGTACGGAATCAGGTCACTCAGACCTCTCGCTGTCCCTCCTTTTCTCTCTCTCTCTATCTCTATTTCTCTGTCTGCCAGCCAGCTACAGTACAAAGAGAGCTCTCTTCTGGACTGGGCATATGGCTCAGTAGACACAGACTAGAGAGAGAGAGAGAGAGAGTGAGAGAGAGTGAGAGAGAGAGAGAGAGAGAGAGAGAGAGAGAGAGAGAGAGAGAGAGAGAGAGAGAGAGAGAGGGAGAGAGAGAGAGAGAGAGAGAGAGAGAGAGAGAGAGAGAGAGAGAGAGAGAGAGAGAGAGAGAGAGAGAGATGGTGGCACAATGTGATTAAAGGGACTGAATGAGATCCACTGTTCAACGCTCTCTGATGTTGGGCCTAATCTGGGCCTGCAGTGTCACAAAGAGGAGTCCTATGGTTCGCTGGTTCAGGAAGTTAATGACACTCATTATACTGGTAGACGTGTTTCCCCACAACACCACTCCACCACTGCAGAGCCATGAAGCATCACTTATTTTCCACTTCTCTGTACGTCTATAAAAACAACACAACAAATATAGGTGGGTAGTCTAATAATTGGTCAGTGCAACCGGCAAACCTGTATTTCCATGAACTTCACAACACATAATTATGTACAATGTTACCACTGTGTGAAATAGCCTGCCTGTCAAATTGAATGCTGGGCACAACAACCTTGCATTACTGCCTACGCATTCACATTCATTATGCAATCATAACAGCGTGGGACAGCTACAACACATAGCACCGTGAACTTATTCTATGGTATTTATCTGTCCTTTAACTAGGTGAGTCCCATTGAGACAGGAACACCTATGTCAGAATGCTATTCACTGACTACAGCTCAGCGTTCAACACCATAGTGCCCTCAAAGCTCATCAATAAGCCAAGGACCCTGGGACTAAACACCTCCCTCTGCAACTGGATTCTGGACTTCCTGACAGGCCGCCCCCAGGTGGTAAGGTTAGGTAACAACACATCCGCCATGCTGATCCTCAACACAGGGGCCCCTCAGGGGTGTGTGCTCAGTCCTCTCCTGTACTCCCTGTTCACTCATGGCTGCACGGCCAGGCACGACCCCAACACCATCATTAAATTTGCCGATGACACAACAGAGGTAGGCCTGATCATCGGCAACGACAAGACAGCCTATAGGGAGGTGGTCAGAGACCTGGCCGTGTGGTGCCAGGACAACAACCTCTCCCTCAACGTGATCAAGACTAAGGAGATGATTGTGGACTACAGGAAAAAGAGGACCGAGCACGCCCCCATTCTCATCGACGGGGCTGTAGTGGAGCAGGTTGAGAGCTTCAAGTTCCTTGGTGTCCACATTACCAACAAACTATCATGGTCCAAGCACACCAAGACAGTCGTGAAGAGGGCACGACAAAACCTATTCCCCCTCAGGAGACTTTAATAACTCTCCCTACATGTACATACTACCTCAACTAACCGGTGCCCCCGCACATTGACTCTGCACCGGTACCCCCCTGTATATAGCCTCGCTATTGTTATTTGACTGCTGCTCTTTAATTACTTGTTACTTTTATCTCTTATTCATATCTGTTTTTTTGGAAATTGCTTTGTTGTTTAGGGGCTCGTAAGTAAGGATTTCACTGTAAGGTCTACGCCTGTTGTATTCGGCGCATGTGACTAATACCATTTGATTTGATTTGATTTGAATCTCTACTTGGCTGCCAAGTGAGTCCCATTGAGACAGGAATCTATTTTTGAATCTATTTTTGACTGCCGACGTGGATTTGAACTTGAGACTGTTATTTCCCTCCACAGTGTTGTCTGTACAGTTGCAGCCCCATGCAGAGAGCTTGGTGATGGGGAGGCAATGTGTAGTCTGTCTGAGCGCTGATCCATGGCAACCCTTCGTCCCGCTCGCCGCGCATGACAGAGCGCAGGATTGCACGCTAACGTCGCCCACCGCCGTTCCCTCTGCGCTTCCCTCCCTCCGCTACAAACACTGGCCAGCTGACTCCTTCTCTATCTTTCATTTTCTCTGTTTGGAAGCTTTTCATTTCTCCGCTCCGTCTCCATCCACTACTACGCCACATGTTTCTCTCTGCTCAGTCAAGCGTCACTTCAACTGGCACTCTCCCTCTCTCCCGCTCTGTCTCTCATCCTCCTCCTCTCTATCTCCCTCAGTCCTCTTCCCGCTCTCCTCCTGCTCTCCTCCGTATCATCCCTCTCCCTCCAGCATCATCCCTGTTTATCATCCTCTCCTCCATCTCCCTCCAGTATCATCCCTCTGCCTCCAGTATCATCCCTCTCCCTCCAGTATCATCCCTGTTCATTATCCTCTCCTCCATCTCCTCCATCTCCCTCCAGTATCATCCCTCTGCCTCCAGCATCATCCCTGTTCATTATCATCTCCTCCCTCTCCCTCCAGTATCATCCCTGTTCATCATCCTCTCCTTCATCTCCTCTATCTCCCTCCAGTATCATCCCTCTGCCTCCAGTATCATCCCTCTCCCTCCAGTATCATCCCTGTTCATTATCCGCTCCTCTTTTTCCTCCATCTCCCTCCAGTATCATCCCTCTGCCTCCAGTATCATCCCTCTCCCTCCAGTATCATCCCTCTGCCTCCAGTATCATCCCTCTCCCTCCAGTATCATCCCTGTTCATCATCATCTCCTCCATCTCCCTCCAGTATCATCCCTCTCCCTCCAGTATCATCCCTCTGCCTCCAGTATCATCCCTCTCCCTCCAGTAACATCCCTGTTCATCATCATCTCCTCCATCTCCCTCCAGTAACATCCCTCTGCCTCCAGTATCATCCCTGTTCATCATCATCTCCTCCATCTCCCTCCAGTATCATCCCTCTGCCTCCAGTATCATCCCTCTGCCTCCAGTATCATCCCTCTGCCTCTAGTATCATCCCTGTTCATCATCATCTCCTCCATCTCCCTCCAGTATCATCCCTCTCCCTCCAGTATCATCCCTCTGCCTCCAGTATCATCCCTCTCCCTCCAGTAACATCCCTCTGCCTCCAGTATCATCCCTCTCCCTCCAGTATCATCCCTCTGCCTCCAGTATCATCCCTGTTCATCATAATCTCCTCCATCTCCCTCCAGTATCATCCCTCTCCCTCCAGTATCATCCCTCTGCCTCCAGTAACATCCCTGTTCATCATCATCTCCTCCATCTCCCTCCAGTAACATCCCTCTCCCTCCAGTATCATCCCTCTGCCTCCAGTATCATCCCTCTCCCTCCAGTATCATCCCTCTGCCTCCAGTAACATCCCTGTTCATCATCATCTACTCCATCTCCCTCCAGTAACATCCCTCTCCCTCCAGTATCATCCCTCTGCCTCCAGTATCATCCCTCTCCCTCCAGTATCATCCCTCTGCCTCCAGTAACATCCCTGTTCATCATCATCTACTCCATCTCCCTCCAGTAACATCCCTGTCCCTCCAGTATCATCCCTGTTCATCATCATATCCTCCATCTCCCTCCAGTATCATCCCTCTCCCTCCAGTATCATCCCTGTTCATCATCCTCTCCCTCCAGTATCATCCCTGTTCATCATCTTCTCAGAGCGTGTGTTTGGAAGGAGTCCAGTCAGAACAGGGGTCCTTCAAAGCTTCAAAGGTCCCTGCCGCTGCTACTGTCAGAGGATTGTACACACACTGCTGACTGGGCAGATATACTGTAGAGGACAGGAGAAACCCAGCAGTAGGGATGAAACCATACAGAGTCAGTGGACAGAATCTCAGGTCTGAGCTGTATATGCTCAGGAGCTTGACCTAAAATGGTTGGTAATGGAGTTGGTACACACACACACACACACACACACACACACACACACACACACACACACACACACACACACACACACACACACACACACACACACACACACACACACACACACACACACACACACACACACACACACACACACACACACACACACACACTGATGTCTAGAGAGACTAGTAGTATACATCAAGCCTGCAGCTGGAGCCTTTGTTGATATGGCAGAATGTTCAGGTCTATACATGGTGTTTGGTTCCAGGGAATAATAGAGCTTATAAGGAGAAAAATATCCCACTCTTATCAATAGACACGCCATTCATTCTAGTCTCTCCTGGGGACCCAAAGGAGCCATGCTCATATCTGTGACTCTAATCACTTAGCGAGGGTGCTTGGGTAAAAAGCATTAAAAACAGGGGTTCTGAATGAAGTTTCCATCTGCAGTTTGGATGCACATTATGCATTCCACAGTCCGTGTGTGGCTATGTGACAGAGAATAGGTATGTAGAGTGAAATAGCTGTCACCTACTAGATTTAACTCCCTTTCTATAGAGCCCTTGGGAGTGTTCTAAAACAGTCCGAATGATTAGCATTGAAGAGGGAACAACACACAGAGAGAGAAGGAGAGAGAGAGAGAGAGAGAGAGAGAGAGAGAGAGAGAGAGAGAGAGAGAGAGAGAGAGAGAGAGAGAGAGAGAGAGAGAGAGGGACAGAGAGAGAGAGACAGAGAGGGACAGAGAGATAGAGACACAGAGAGACAGAGAGAGAGAGAGAGACAGAGAGAGAGAGAGAGAGAGAGAAAGAGAGAGAGAGAGAGAGAGAGAGAGAGAGGGACAGAGAGACAGAGAGAGGGACAGAGAGACAGAGAGAGAGAGAGAGGGACAGAGAGATAGAGACACAGAGAGACAGAGAGAGGGAGAGAGAGACAGAGAGAGAGACAGAGAGACAGAGAGAGAGAGAGAGAGAGAGACAGAGAGAGGGACAGAGAGAGAGAGGGACAGAGAGATAGAGGGACAGAGAGATAGAGAGAGAGAGGGGGGGGCTGACGACACTCGCCAGGGCCTGACTGTGATGTCATCTCTCCGAGACATGTCTCTCAGCAGATCAATATGGTTTATGGGAGGCAAAATAGTGGGACTTTTGGAGTGTGTGTGTGTGTGTGTGTGTGTGTGTGTGTGTGTGTGTGTGTGTGTGTGTGTGTGTGTGTGTGTGTGTGTGTGTGTGTGTGTGTGTGTGTGTGTGTGTGTGTGTGTGTGCTTGCGTTGCGTTGCGTTGTGGTGTGGTGCGTCCACAAGTTTATTTTCTATTAAAGAAAGATTAAATATTTGTCTTTGTGCTCTATAAAGTCAAAGAAGACTACTACCTGGCTGTGTTGTGTTGGCTTGTCTGCCTCACAGACAGGAGAGGCAGTCTCTACCTGGCTGTGTTGTGTTGGCTTGTCTGCCTCACAGACAGGAGAGGCAGCCTCTACCTGGCTGTGTTGTGTTGGCTTGTCTGCCTCACAGACAGGAGAGGCAGCCTCTACCTGGCTGTGTTGTGTTGGCTTGTCTGCCTCACAGACAGGAGAGGCAGCCTCTACCTGGCTGTGTTGTGTTGGCTTGTCTGCCTCACAGACAGGAGAGGCAGTCTCTACCTGGCTGTGTTGTGTTGGCTTGTCTGCCTCACAGACAGGAGAGGCTTGATATTGCGCTATTCTCCATAATTCATGTTTATGTATGATCCCACCTGTCAGAATCAATGGGGGAACAACAGATCTGTGTGGGGTAGAGAACACAATCAAATTAAACTAAATGACACTCGCTGATTTCAGGGGAAACCGGGTGGAAATTGAGACATCCAAAAACGGCGCCGGAAGACAACGAGAAAACGATGGGGGCAACGGCTGGGTGGAGAGACACTTGGTTAATCCAAGAATAATGTATTGTGATGGAGTCTGACCTTTTGTGGGCTAGTATCATGTATGGAGATTTAATTAGTGTGTGGCAGGCGGAGACCACTGCGGCTGCACCTTGAATGGCACCCCATTTCCCTACATAGTGCACTATGGGCTCTGGTCAAAAGTAGTGCACTACATAGGGATTAAGGTGCCATTTGGAACACGGATGTGTTTTAATGAAGCCAGATCCGGAGGATGTGGAGGGGACTGAATCACCAGACGACACTGATTAAACTCCAATCACCCCTCAACTCATAAAGACGGCAGCCCGGAACAGGACACAATATACAAAGGTTGATCAAATTAAGAGACGGAAGGAAGAAGAGCCATTATCAAAAAGAAGAACATCAAACATGAACTTAGTCCAGATGAGTGTTGCCTTCCGAGCTGCTTTCAAGTGGGGGAGAGATAGAGGGACTGACAACGGAGTAGAATCATCTCATTCATTGGAAATCATTCAGAATGTGAAGTCGGCGTGGATGACAAATGTAGAAGAATATCCGTTAGCGTGCTACTTAACGACATGTCATTTATGATCATTAGGAAGTGAGGAGTGAGGGCGAGGAGGACCGCAGTCATGTGACAGGGGTGTACACGCGAACTTGTCTCTCCTCTCTGTAAGAAGCCTAGAGTGGTGAGAGAACCACTCAACTAGCCTTGTTTAGAGCAGAACAGGAGAGAGAGAACCACTCAACTAGCCATGTTTAGAGCAGAACAGGTGAGAGAACCACTCAACTAGCCATGTTTAGAGCAGAACAGGTGAGAGAACCACTCAACTAGCCATGTTTAGAGCAGAACAGGTGAGAGAACCACTCAACTAGCCATGTTTAGAGCAGAACAGGTGAGAGAACCACTCAACTAGCCATGTTTAGAGCAGAACAGGTGAGAGAGAACCACTCAACTAGCCATGTTTAGAGCAGAACAGGTGAGAGAACCACTCAACTAGCCATGTTTAGAGCAGAACAGGTGAGAGAACCACTCAACTAGCCATGTTTAGAGCAGAACAGGAGAGAGAACCACTCAACTAGCCTTGTTTAGAGCAGAACAGGAGAGAGAGAACCACTCAACTAGCCATGTTTAGAGCAGAACAGGAGAGAGAACCACTCAACTAGCCATGTTTAGAGCAGAACAGGTGAGAGAACCACTCAACTAGCCATGTTTAGAGCAGAACAGGTGAGAGAACCACTCAACTAGCCATGTTTAGAGCAGAACAGGTGAGAGAGAACCACTCAACTAGCCATGTTTAGAGCAGAACAGGTGAGAGAACCACTCAACTAGCCATGTTTAGAGCAGAACA
This sequence comes from Salvelinus namaycush, assembly GCF_016432855.1. NCBI lineage: Eukaryota > Metazoa > Chordata > Actinopteri > Salmoniformes > Salmonidae > Salvelinus > Salvelinus namaycush. Next base: position 26,033 of record NW_024059759.1, read on the forward strand.
GGTGAGAGAACCACTCAACTAGCCATGATTAGAGCAGAACAGGCGAGAGAGAACCATTCAACTAGCCATGTTTAGAGCAGAACAGGAGAGAGAGAACCACTCAACTAGCCATGTTTAGAGCAGAACAGGAGAGAGAACCACTCAACTAGCCATGTTTAGAGCAGAACAGGAGAGAGAGAACCACTCAACTAGCCATGTTTAGAGCAGAACAGGAGAGAGAGAACCACTCAACTAGCCATGTTTAGAGCAGAACAGGCGAGAGAGAACCACTCAACTAGCCATGTTTAGAGCAGAACAGGCGAGAGAGAACCACTCAACTAGCCATGTTTAGAGCAGAACAGGCGAGAGAGAACCACTCAACTAGCCATGTTTAGAGCAGAACAGGAGAGAGAGAACCACTCAACTAGCCATGTTTAGAGGAGAACAGGCGAGAGAGAACCACTCAACTAGCCATGTTTAGAGCAGAACAGGCGAGAGAGAACCACTCAACTAGCCATGTTTAGAGCAGAACAGGAGAGAGAGAACCACTCAACTAGCCATGTTTAGAGCAGAACAGGAGAGAGAACCACTCTACTAGCCATGTTTAGAGCAGAACAGGCGAGAGAGAACCACTCAACTAGCCATGTTTAGAGCAGAACAGGAGAGAGAGAACCACTCAACTAGCCATGTTTAGAGCAGAACAGGAGAGAGAGAACCACTCAACTAGCCATGTTTAGAGCAGAACAGGCGAGAAAGAACCACTCAACTAGCCATGTTTAGAGCAGAACAGGAGAGAGAGAACCACTCAACTAGCCATGTTTAGAGCAGAACAGGAGAGAGAGAACCACTCAACTAGCCATGTTTAGAGCAGAACAGGAGAAAGAAAGAGAACCACTCAACTAGCCATGTTTAGAGCAGAACAGGAGAGAGAATCACTCTACTAGCCATGTTTAGAGCAGAACAGGCGAGAGAGAACCACTCAACTAGCCATGTTTAGAGCAGAACAGGTGAGAGAGAACCACTCAACTAGCAATGTTTAGAGCAGAACAGGAGAGAGAGAACCACTCAACTAGCCATGTTTAGAGCAGAACAGGCGAGAGAGAACCACTCAACTAGCCATGTTTAGAGCAGAACAGGCGAGAGAGAACCACTCAACTAGCCATGTTTAGAGCAGAACAGGAGAGAGAACCACTCAACTAGCCATGTTTAGAGCAGAACAGGAGAGAGAACCACTCAACTAGCCATGTTTAGAGCAGAACAGGAGAGAGAACCACTCAACTAGCCATGTTTAGAGCAGAACAGGTGAGAGAGAACCACTCAACTAGCCATGTTTAGAGCAGAACAGGAGAGAGAGAACCACTCAACTAGCCATGTTTAGAGGAGAACAGGCGAGAGAGAACCACTCAACTAGCCATGTTTAGAGCAGAACAGGAGAGAGAACCACTCAACTAGCCATGTTTAGAGCAGAACAGGAGAGAGAACCACTCAACTAGCCATGTTTAGAGCAGAACAGGAGAGAGAACCACTCAACTAGCCATGTTTAGAGCAGAACAGGCGAGAGAGAACCACTCAACTAGCCATGTTTAGAGCAGAACAGGTGAGAGAGAACCACTCAACTAGCCATGTTTAGAGCAGAACAGGTGAGAGAGAACCACTCAACTAGCCATGTTTAGAGCAGAACAGGTGAGAGAGAACCACTCAACTAGCCATGTTTAGAGCAGAACAGGTGAGAGAGAACCATTCAACTAGCCATGTTTAGAGCAGAACAGGCGAGAGAGAACCACTCAAATAGCCATGTTTAGAGCAGAACAGGAGAGAGAACCACTCAACTAGCCATGTTTAGAGCAGAACAGGAGAGAGAGAACCACTCAACTAGCCATGTTTAGAGCAGAACAGGAGAGAGAACCACTCAACTAGCCTTGTTTAGAGCAGAACAGGAGAGAGAGAACCACTCAACTAGCCATGTTTAGAGCAGAACAGGTGAGAGAGAACCACTCAACTAGCCATGTTTAGAGCAGAACAGGCGAGAGAGAACCACTCAACTAGCCATGTTTAGAGCAGAACAGGCGAGAGAGAACCACTCAACTAGCCATGTTTAGAGCAGAACAGGCGAGAGAGAACCACTCAACTAGCCATGTTTAGAGCAGAACAGGCGAGAGAGAACCACTCAACTAGCCATGTTTAGAGCAGAACAGGTGAGAGAGAACCATTCAACTAGCCATGTTTAGAGCAGAACAGGCGAGAGAGAACCACTCAACTAGCCATGTTTAGAGCAGAACAGGAGAGAGAACCACTCAACTAGCCATGTTTAGAGCAGAACAGGAGAGAGAGAACCACTCAACTAGCCATGTTTAGAGCAGAACAGGAGAGAGAACCACTCAACTAGCCATGTTTAGAGCAGAACAGGAGAGAGAGAACCACTCAACTAGCCATGTTTAGAGCAGAACAGGAGAGAGAACCACTCAACTAGCCTTGTTTAGAGCGGAACAGGAGAGAGAGAACCACTCAACTAGCCATGTTTAGAGCAGAACAGGTGAGAGAGAACCACTCAACTAGCCATGTTTAGAGCAGAACAGGCGAGAGAGAACCACTCAACTAGCCATGTTTAGAGCAGAACAGGCGAGAGAGAACCACTCAACTAGCCATGTTTAGAGCAAAACAGGAGAGAGAGAACCACTCAACTAGCCATGTTTAGAGCAGAACAGGCGAGAGAGAACCACTCAACTAGCCATGTTTAGAGCAGAACAGGCGAGAGAGAACCACTCAACTAGCCATGTTTAGAGCAGAACAGGAGAGAGAACCACTCAACTAGCCATGTTTAGAGCAGAACAGGAGAGAGAACCACTCAACTAGCCATGTTTAGAGCAGAACAGGCGAGAGAGAACCACTCAACTAGCAATGTTTAGAGCAGAACAGGAGAGAGAGAACCACTCAACTAGCCATGTTTAGAGCAGAACAGGAGAGAGAACCACTCAACTAGCCATGTTTAGAGCAGAACAGGAGAGAGAGAACCACTCAACTAGCCATGTTTAGAGCAGAACAGGAGAGAGAACCACTCAACTAGCCATGTTTAGAGGAGAACAGGAGAGAGAACCACTCAACTAGCCATGTTTAGAGCAGAACAGGAGAGAGAGAACCACTCAACTAGCCATGTTTAGAGCAGAACAGGAGAGAGAGAACCACTCAACTAGCCATGTTTAGAGCAGAACAGGAGAAAGAGAACCACTCAACTAGCCATGTTTAGAGCAGAACAGGAGAGAGAGAACCACTCAACTAGCCATGTTTAGAGCAGAATGGGAGAGAGAGAACCACTCAACTAGCCATGTTTAGAGCAGAACAGGAGAGAGAGAACCACTCACTTGTTAGAGCAGACAGGCGAGAGAACCACTCAACTAGCCATGTTTAGAGCAGAACAGGCGAGAGAGAACCACTCAACTAGCCATGTTTAGAGCAGAACAGGCGAGAGAGAACCACTCAACTAGCCATGTTTAGAGCAGAACAGGCGAGAGAGAACCACTCAACTAGCCATGTTTAGAGCAGAACAGGGAGAGAGAACCACTCAACTAGCCATGTTTAGAGCAGAACAGGAGAGAGAACCACTCAACTAGCCATGTTTAGAGCAGAACAGGAGAGAGAACCACTCAACTAGCCATGTTTAGAGCAGAACAGGGGAGAGAGAACCACTCAACTAGCCATGTTTAGAGCAGAACAGGTGAGAGAGAACCACTCAACTAGCCATGTTTAGAGCAGAACAGGAGAGAGAGAACCACTCAACTAGCCATGTTTAGAGCAGAACAGGCGAGAGAGAACCACTCAACTAGCCATGTTTAGAGCAGAACAGGAGAGAGAACCACTCAACTAGCCATGTTTAGAGCAGAACAGGAGAGAGAACCACTCAACTAGCCATGTTTAGAGCAGAACAGGAGAGAGAACCACTCAACTAGCCATGTTTAGAGCAGAACAGGCGAGAGAGAACCACTCAACTAGCCATGTTTAGAGCAGAACAGGTGAGAGAGAACCACTCAACTAGCCATGTTTAGAGCAGAACAGGTGAGAGAGAACCACTCAACTAGCCATGTTTAGAGCAGAACAGGTGAGAGAGAACCATTCAACTAGCCATGTTTAGAGCAGAACAGGCGAGAGAGAACCACTCAAATAGCCATGTTTAGAGCAGAACAGGAGAGAGAACCACTCAACTAGCCATGTTTAGAGCAGAACAGGAGAGAGAGAACCACTCAACTAGCCATGTTTAGAGCAGAACAGGAGAGAGAACCACTCAACTAGCCTTGTTTAGAGCAGAACAGGAGAGAGAGAACCACTCAACTAGCCATGTTTAGAGCAGAACAGGTGAGAGAGAACCACTCAACTAGCCATGTTTAGAGCAGAACAGGCGAGAGAGAACCACTCAACTAGCCATGTTTAGAGCAGAACAGGCGAGAGAGAACCACTCAACTAGCCATGTTTAGAGCAGAACAGGCGAGAGAGAACCACTCAACTAGCCATGTTTAGAGCAGAACAGGCGAGAGAGAACCACTCAACTAGCCATGTTTAGAGCAGAACAGGTGAGAGAGAACCATTCAACTAGCCATGTTTAGAGCAGAACAGGCGAGAGAGAACCACTCAACTAGCCATGTTTAGAGCAGAACAGGAGAGAGAACCACTCAACTAGCCATGTTTAGAGCAGAACAGGAGAGAGAGAACCACTCAACTAGCCATGTTTAGAGCAGAACAGGAGAGAGAACCACTCAACTAGCCATGTTTAGAGCAGAACAGGAGAGAGAGAACCACTCAACTAGCCATGTTTAGAGCAGAACAGGAGAGAGAACCACTCAACTAGCCTTGTTTAGAGCGGAACAGGAGAGAGAACCACTCAACTAGCCATGTTTAGAGCAGAACAGGTGAGAGAGAACCACTCAACTAGCCATGTTTAGAGCAGAACAGGCGAGAGAGAACCACTCAACTAGCCATGTTTAGAGCAGAACAGGCGAGAGAGAAACCACTCAACTAGCCATGTTTAGATGCAGAACAGGAGAGAGAGAACCACTCAACTAGCCATGTTTAGAGCAGAACAGGCGAGAGAGAACCACTCAACTAGCCATGTTTAGAGCAGAACAGGAGAGAGAGAACCACTCAACTAGCCATGTTTAGAGCAGAACAGGTGAGAGAGAACCACTCAACTAGCCATGTTTAGAGCAGAACAGGCGAGAGAGAACCACTCAACTAGCCATGTTTAGAGCAGAACAGGTGAGAGAGAACCATTCAACTAGCCATGTTTAAGAGCAGAACAGGCGAGAGAGAACCACTCAACTAGCCATTGTTTAGAGCAGAACAGGAGAGAGAGAACCACTCAACTAGCCATGTTTAGAGCAGAACAGGATGAGAGAGAACCACTCAACTAGCCATGTTTAGAGCAGAACAGGAGAGAGAGAACCACTCAACTAGCCATGTTTAGAGCAGAAACAGGAGAGAGAGAACCACTCAACTAGCCATGTTTAGAAGCAGAACAGGGAGAGAGAAAAACCACTCAAACTAGCCAGTTTAGAGCAGAACAGGCAGAGAGAACCAATAACTAGCCATGTTTAGAGCAGAACAGGTGAGAGAGAACCATTCAACTAGCCATGTCTAGAGCAGAACAGGCGAGAGAAGAACCACTCAACTAGCATGTTAGAGCAGAACAGGAGAGAGAACCACTCAACTAGCCATGTTTAGAGCAGAACAGGAGAAGAGAAACACTCAACTAGCCATGTTTAGAGCAGAACAAGGAGAGAGAACCACTCAACTAGCAATGTTTAGAGCAGAACAGGAGATAGAGAACCACTCAACTAGCCATGTTTAGAGCAGAACAGGCGAGAGAGAACCACTCACTAGCCATGTTTTAGAGCAGAACAGGTGAGAGAGAACCATTCAACTAGCCATGTTTAGA
>NW_024059760.1:0-31894 GCF_016432855.1 Salvelinus namaycush
TGCCTGACCAGTACGACGCTCCCTCCGGTGAGCACGGGGAGTTGGCTCAGGTCTCCAACCTGACTCAGCCAATCTCCTCGTGTGCTCTTCTCGGGCTTCCGTGCTAGCCGTGTCCCCTCGTAACGCTGGGCCCCCTTTCTAGCTGCCTCCGCCTTCCTAGCTGCTTCCACCTGTTCCCATGGGAGGCGATCCCTTCCGGCCAGGATCTCCTCCCACGTCCAGGATCCTTTGCCGTCCAGGATGTCCTCCCATGTCCAGTCCTCCTTATCAAGCTGCATGGTCCACTTGTGGTGGGAAGTTCTGTCACGGCCATCGAAATAAGTGGACCAAAGTGCAGCGTGGTGAGCGTACATTTTCTTTTATTTAGTAAAATGTTGCCAACAAAACAAGAAATAACAAAAACGACCGTGAAGCTTACAAGGGCAATAGTGCCCCTAACAAAGACAACTACCCACACTCTAAGGTGGCAAAACAGGCTGCCTAAGTATGATTCCCAATCAGAGACAACTATAGACAGCTGTCCCTGATTGAGAACCATACCTGGCCAAAACATAGAAACATAACACCTAGAAATAAAGAACATAGAATGCCCACCCAAATCACACCCTGACCAAACCAAATAGAGACATAAAAAGGCTCTCTAAGGTCAGGGCGTGACATACGGATGAGCTGGTTATTAAGAAGCTGAGACTTAAAGTAGGCTTCTTTTATAGAAATAGATCATGCATCTCCCTAAACAGCAGGAAGCAGATTGTACAGTCAAATTTCCTGGCAGTTCTTGACTATGGTGACACCATTTATCAGAATGCAGCAGCCACTACTATTAAACATTTCGATGCCGTCTACCATAGCGCCCCTTGCTCTATCACAGGCGACAGGTTTAATATGCATCACTGCATCATGTATCAAAAGGTTGTCTGGTCCTCATTGAAGTCCCGTAGATCACTTCATTACCCCCTTGTTGTTTACAAATCTCTACTACACAAGATTCCAACCTACCTCACTTCACTGTTAACATTGTAAAATATGAGACACCAAACCCGTTCACAGGTCTCAAGGTTCACAACTTTCGAGATTCCACTAGTACGTATTTTTGGAATAGCCTACCAAACTCCCTACATCTTGACACTCTGGTGCCTCTTGGCCAGTTTAAGACTTTAATGTTAAATTAATTTAATGAGAATCACAACTGTTTGGATTGAATGTAAATAATTGTACTTGTGGTGTTTGAAGTTGTAAGTGTTGATTCTGTAATTTGTAGTTAACTTTTATTTTTATTGATCATTTTGAATTTGTTGTATTGTTGTCCTCTGGTCACCATTGTAAATGAGACCTTGGTCTCAATGGGTTCCCCTGAATAAATAAAAGTTACATGTCAACGTCCAAGACACAATTAATTACATGAAAACTACAGTATGTTCATTATTTAGCGTTACATAACACTTTAAAGGTTGAATTTAGTTAACATTTTGAGGAGAATGTTTTAATCTGCAATATTCCATGATATAGGGTTGGGTTCAATTCCATTTAAATTCTTGGAATTTGGTTTACTTTCTGAATTGACTAGAATTGAAATAGAATTGACCCCAACCCCGTTGTCTTCCGACAGGTGGCGTCACTCCTACGCAACGCTCGTCCCTCAATCAGTGCAGGCAGAATCGGCGCACGATCTGATGTAAGACAATGTCCCAACTCTGCTCTGTCTGTTATTTGTTATCTAGGCCATACGTTTTAGTCATGCTGTATGATCACAGGAGGGCCACCTGGCAAGCCCCTGCTGGACTTTTTGAGTTTTTTTACTTCCCCTGTTTTGTCCTGAAAGACACACTCCAGCATTTAAAAAAAAAAAAAAAATCCTGTTGAAAAACAAAATCCCACGTATAAATACAATAATGTACAAACACTTAAGGGTAAAAAAAATTGTTTTGAGCAAAATAGTGTTTTTCATGGAGTTGGTCTGAGTAGGCCATTCAAGGAGTTGGTCTGATGGTGCCTTCTGATGTCATCCCTCCCTTGCTTGAGGAACAATAAAGGAGCGATAGAGATGTGCCTTTTGTTAAAGCTGAAAAGGAGACTGAAGTAGGACTTTAAGCCTGCAATGAATTCTGTGTTTGCTTGTTTTTAGCTGTCCTAAATATACTAACCCCAAAAAATAGAGACCTCTTCTTATCCGCTGTTGAACTGGCTTAAAACTTGTAATTTTCCACCACTTCTGTAAAAACACAAAACAAAACACAAATTGGGAGACACTGGAATTGTAATTTAAAGTGAAGTGTTTACAGTAAACACAGTATGATGGGGGACATGTTGTATGTACAATACTGAGTTCACCCATCTTACATTGCAGTTTCCTATAACCCAAGCAACCATTAGTGTACAACTCTTCACCAGATCCTAATTTCTTTCCTCAGGTAAGAGATTATTTTTGTTAGTTTAAATACTTTTGATTAGTGGATTCAGAACATATTTTAATAATGACGTTATTATTTGTTCTGTCGACTCACTGTCAAGGATGGCAGGAGTCTTGGCAGTATCACTTCTCAGAATGCTATTCAGCACACGTTACGACTTTGGTTGCCAGTAAATATCATTGCTCACTTCCTTGTCTTGCTCTCATTCCATTGGTCTCTTCAGTATGCTCTGAGGCCAGTGTGGAGAATCAGAGTGAAAAAGGAAGGACCATGCCTCTGTCTAAACCAGAGAAGCTGTTAGAACATGAGCTCAGCTGCCCTACAGCTCTACACAAATCCGGCCTATCTGCCCTGTGGCCATAACTACTGCCCTGCCTGCATTAACGCTACAGACGCCCGCAGTGGAGAGAAGAGCCTGCCTCGCTGCCCTGAGTGCAGAGAAGAGTACAGTGGTACAGAGACACTGCACAAGAACTTCAAGCTCTGCGGCATCATAGAAGGCTACAGGGCCATTGCGCTAGAGGAGAACCTTGGGAGAGAGCCGCTGGAGGTACGCTGCGACCACTGTCTGGACACAGAGACGTTGGCCATCAAGACCTGCCTAAAGTGTGAGATGTCCCTGTGTGCCAGGCACCTGCAGCGCCACTCTGAGAGGGAATCCTTCCGGAGCCATGACCTGGTGGAGCCCCAGACTAAGCTGGGCCTGAGGAGCTGTGCTATTCATTGACGCCTGCTGGAGTACTTCTGTGTCAGCGACATGACCTTCCTCTGCGCCTCCTGCTTCATCAAGGGCACCCACCAGAATCACGATGTCCTGACTATCGAGGTGGCTGAGGAGGAGATGAAGCGGGTCCTAGAGAGCCGGAGCAAGGAGGTGGCCAACAGGCTGCAGCTGACCGAGACCCTGTTGCAGAGGGCTGCTGAGGACCAGGGCACCTCTGATGCTGTGGGGGACAAGCTGATGTCTACTGCTGTGGCCCTAATGGACAGCATGGCTGGCCTGGTGAGCAGGTACAGGGACAGGATGAGCCTGCTGCTGGAGGAGGAGAGAGGCCATCAGAGGAAGATCTGGCAGAGTGGCCTGGGGCTTCTAGAGGAACAGCAGATGGAGCTGATGGAGGCCAACCAGAGCACTGCCGAGGTCCTCACAGTGACAGATAAGCGTCTGTTCATCCACAAGTTCCTGCTGATCGAATCCCAACTCACGGAGGTGGTGACAGGCACTGTGGCCAGACTGCTCTCCAAAGAGCCTCTCAACACCAAGCGGCTCCAAGCCAGCCTGAGGAAGAAGGACTTCAGGGCAGAGATGGGCCAGCTCCTCCAGGCCCTCAACGTCCAGCTCAACCCTCTGGAGTTGACCTTCAACATCACCACAGCGCACCCCAGGCTGCTGCTCTCCAACGACCTGCGGACAGTCAAGTACATTGGCACCAAGCAGGCCTCCACTGATAACCCAGAGAGGTTCAGTACCGCGCCCCAGGTCCTCTGCTCCCAGAGCTTCACAAGTGGGGAGCACATCTAGGTGGTGGAGGTGGGCGACCAGAGCATGTGGTCAGTGGGCTTGTGCTACAAGAGCGTGCCCAGGAGGGGTGACCACAGCTGGCTGGGCCACAACCCAGTCTCCAGGCGCCTGCAGTGGAAGAACAAGAAGCTGACGGCGTGCCATGCCTCCTCAAACATGGCGCTGGCTGAGAAGACGCTGAGGGTGGAGGTGGCGCTGGACTATGAGGGGGGCACACTGATCTTTCACAGCACCAAGGGCTGTTGGGAGCACCTGCACACATTTAGGGCTGTGTTCGAGGAACCTGTGTACCCTGCGTTCAGCATCCACTCCGCCACAGCACAGTCCTGGATCACCCTCCAGAGTGGAGTGTGACACCTCAGCTTCCCTGTATGTCCATCTATTAACCTTGAAGTGCCTTTGTTACTAACTAACCCAACCATTATCTGTAAATTATTCTAGTAATGGATCTTATCACCAAATGTGAGTAAATTCTAATGAAACAGAATGTAATTACCTCTTAAAATATACAGTAGAATCTGAATTAAAATGTAGTTCAGGCAGGTCCTTATATTGCTGTTTCATACATTACATACATGATTAGACGTAGTAAGTACAGATATGTGTTGTCATTCGTAACTAAAGGAATGTAATTTAATTATTTTGTAAAGAGATGTGACTGTATTTGATCTTACCTGCCAAAAATGAGTGTTGCATTGTTTCATTCAGACCATACATCTCTGAGGTTTTATATTGAGTTGTTTTAGAGTTGATACTTATTAATCAATGTACTATAGTAGGCAAGGCCTACAGCACATGGGAATATTGGATACTTTATATTTATATTTGTTTCAGGGACAAGATGAAACAAACATGTGTGATTTGTAATTGTATTTGAAAATCAGTTCACGTTGGATTCATACACAATAAACAGCTATAAGGCTATGATATTGTACTTTGTGAATGGATTCAAAGTGGTTGTTGAGGAAAGACTTGATCCTCGGGGGAGACACAATGCTCAATGTTTATCTTACAAATAAACAGTGGTGGAAAACAAATGTCATACTTGAGTAAAAGTAAAGATAAAGTACATTAATAGAAAATGACTTAAGTAAAAGGGAAAGTCACCCAGTAAAAAACTACTTGAGTAAGTCTAAAAGTATCGGTTTTTAAATGTACTCATGTACAGTGGTGGAAAAAGTCTTCAGTTGTCATACTTGAGTAAAAGTAAAAAGTAAAAGTAAATGCTATACATCAAATGTCTTATAATAAGCAAACCAGACGGCACACGGGCACACTCCAACACTCAGACATAATTTACAAACTCAGTATTTGTGTTTAGTGAGTCCGCCAGATCAGAGGCAGTAGGGATGACAATGCGTTATATTGATAGGTGCGTGAATTTGACCATATTGCTGTCCTGCCTCAGCATTTGAAATGTAACGAGTACTTTTGGGTGTGAGGGAAAATGTATGGCAGTAAAAAGTACATATTTTCCTTGGGAATCTAGTGGAGTAAAAGTAAAAAGTACAGATACCCCAAAAAACAACTTAAGTAGAACTTTTATGAAGAGATATCCAAGGCTTCAGAAGACTTAACCTGTATAAATTAAATTAGCAAAATTATGTATGTCCACAGTTCAAATGCTGAAGTCAGTAACTTAGTAGGACAGAGGGTGTGAAAGAGATGACTCTAACAAAGATTTCCAGGAATAACATCCCATGAGGCCCCACTCTGAAAGGTCAAAACAGTTTAACAGTTGTCACTCTCACATGCTGTCCCCATCTTCAATTAGAACAACAAATCAACCTTGACAAACCAGCGTAAATACACTGAACATTGTCAAAGACTCCAGTCACTCAAGTCATAGACTATTCTTTCTGCTACCGCACAGCAAGCAGTACCGGAGCGCCAAGTCTAGTTCCAAAAGGCTCCTTAACAGCTTCTACCCCCAAGCCATAAGACTGTTGAACAATTAATCAAATGGCCACCTGGACTATTTACATTGTTTTTTCACTGCTACTATTTGCTGTTTATTATCTATGCATAGTCACTTTACCCCTACCTACATGTACAAATGACCTCGACTAACCTGTACCCCCGCATATTGACTCGGTACCGGTACCCCCTGTATATAGCCTCATTATTGTTATTTTATTGTGTTAGCATTAATTTTATTTTTTATTTTATTTAGTAAATATTTTCTCAACTCTATTTCTTGAACTGCATTGTTGATTACGGGTTTGTAAGTAAGCATTTCACGGTAAGGTCTACACCTGTTGTATTCGGCGCATGTGACAAATAAGATTTGATTTGAACACAAATATAAACGCAAAATGTAAAGTGTTGGTCCCATGTTTCATGCGCTGAAATAAAAGATCCCAGAAATGTTCCATATGCACAAAAACCTTACTTCTCTAAAATGTTGTGCGCAAATTTGTTTACATCCCTGTTAGTGAGCATTGTATCCTTTGTCAAGATAATCCATTCATCTGACAGGTGTGGCATATGAAGAATCTGCGGAGGAGTATTTCTGTCTGTAATAAAGCCCTTTTGTGGAGAAAATCTCATTCTGATTAGCTGGGCCTGGCTCCCCAGTGGGGTCTTCTTAGCTCCCAAGTTGGCTGGCCTATGTCCTCCCGGGCCCACCCATGGCTGCGCCCCTGCCAAGTCATGTGAAATCCATAGATTAGGGCCTAATGAATTTATTTCAATTGACTGATTTCCTTATATAAACTGTAACTCAGCAAAATCTTTGAATGTTGCATTTATATGTTGCGTTTATATTTTTGTTCACTATACATTTCTCACACTAAAGGACCTGGCAGGCAAAAATAATCTCTTAAAGGGACATGCTGGTGATTGTCCTAAGGCTACAATGTACTAAAACTACCAATAAAGAATAATCACATTTGATTGTTAATCTATGGTTACCTCAAAGTCCACTGTTGATTTCAGAAAAGCAAAACAGACATTCATCCTTATGAAAGCCCTTTTACAAAAATCCCACTGTACCATACAAATCACCACACCCTGTCTCAGGGATGGCTAACTCTGGAAATTATTTTTTGTCTCTACTGAGTTAGGAAATCAGCTTTTAGTTTTCTTGCACCTTATTTGTGGAACAATCTTCAAGATGTTCTTACATGCTATGTTCTGATTCTTCTAGGCCAATTCAGAAAGCTGACTGAGGACCTTATTGCTGATTAATGTCTTTGTTTTTTATGACCATATTTTTCTTTCTGCTTGCATTTTGTATTTATATTTTCATGTGTGTATTTTCTGTCATTTATGTAACTCAGGGCTCATCTATAATTATTATTAAAAATTAAAAATTATTAAGTAGGTACCACTCGATATGACACACTGGTTTCTGTCTTCCAACCTATCTTGCCCTACAAAAACATATTGGTTCTGACAGCTCATGGCCTGCGTATTTTGCAAAACTTTGTGCACAGTGCCCTCTACTGACATATGCCGTCGGAAATCGTATTTAAACAAATTAAACTACATTTCCCCTTAACCTTTCGGTAGCACCTCGAACGTCCACAAATTCCATTGGATCACATCACATTATCGTCCTATGGCGTACGAGAATACAACCCCATCCATTTATATTCAAATTCGTATGATTCGTTCTCGTAAAGAGATTCAATCTGTCAAAAATAGCTGTCAACACAGTGGGGAAGTGAACACCCTTTTCTACCATTTGGAAGAATATTTGGACGATAGAGATGGGATCTGGTCAAAGTGCGACCAGGAAAGTGTCTTTTGGAGTGGATGATGAGGACACAGTACGGGTTCTTCGTGGTGTAAAGGTAACATTCTTGGCTGCTATCATACTTCTAGCTAGCTAGCTAGTTACACTAACGTTAGCAAGGTGGTGTTCAAATGTGTCACCAGTGTGAGACGAATGTTTCAATTTAATATTTATTTGTCTAACTGGTACAATAGTATTTGGTCCAATGGCTGTGAAAGGATACTAGCTACATGTAGTGAGTGATGCTGCCAGACTAGCGCAGCGATGCCACCCCTATGTCTGTCACCTTGTATGAACTGGGCGAGGTTAATAACGTTAACTAGCTAGGACATACGTGGTCATATAAAATGAGCCATTTAGGCGGGTGTATGCAGGAGAAGAAACCTGTCATCACAGCAATGTATGTTAGCTAACTAGACATAATCTCGAGGCCTACTGTTCTAGTGGTTTACACTATAAGCCGATTGGGTATGGTAGCCAGCGAGTGACTAGCCAGACATCTGCAGGCAGGATCATGCTGACCAGACCACTCGCGCGAATGTTGATTTTGTCCACCCACACCAAACGCGATCAGGACACGCAGGTTGAAATATCAAAACGAACTCTGAACCAACTATATTAATTTGGGGACAGGTTAAAAATAATTGAAACATTTATGGCAATTTTGCTAGTTATTTGTCCTGGGATATAAATATTGGGTTGTTATTCTACTGGAAATGCACAAGGTCCTCTACTCCGAAAATTAATCCACAGATAAAAGAGTAAACCAAGTTTGTTTCTAATAATCTGTCCCTCTTCAGGCTTCTTCTTTAGACTTTATATGGCAGTTGGCAACCAACTTTAAGGCGCATTACCACCACCAACTGGACTGGAGTGTGGACCTCATTGTCTTTCAATCACCCCGTGGGCACATGCTCCTAAAAACCAATGAACTGAGGTCCACACTCCAGTCCAGTTGGTAGTGGTAATGCCTTAAAGTTGGTTGCCAACTGCCATATAAAGTCTAAAGAAGAAGCCTGAAGAGGGACAGATTATTAGAAACAAACTTGGTTTACTCTTTTATCTGTGGATTAATTTTCGGAGTAGAGGACCTTGTGCATTTCCAGTAGAATAACAACCCAATATTTATATCCCAGGACAAATTAACTAGCAAAATTGCCATAAATGTTTCAATTATTTTTAACCTGTCCCCAAATTAATATAGTTGGTTCAGAGTTCGTTTTGATATTTCAACCTGCGTGTCCTGATCGCGTTTGGTGTGGGTGGACAAAATCAACATTCGCGCGAGTGGTCTGGTCAGCATGATCCTGCCTGCAGATGTCTGGCTAGTCACTCGCTGGCTACCATACCCAATCGGCTTATAGTGTAAACCACTAGAACAGTAGGCCTCGAGATTATGTCTAGTTAGCTAACATACATTGCTGTGATGACAGGTTTCTTCTCCTGCATACACCCGCCTAAATGGCTCATTTTATATGACCACGTATGTCCTAGCTAGTTAACGTTATTAACCTCGCCCAGTTCATACAAGGTGACAGACATAGGGGTGGCATCGCTGCGCTAGTCTGGCAGCATCACTCACTACATGTAGCTAGTATCCTTTCACAGCCATTGGACCAAATACTATTGTACCAGTTAGACAAATAAATATTAAATTGAAACATTCGTCTCACACTGGTGACACATTTGAACACCACCTTGCTAACGTTAGTGTAACTAGCTAGCTAGCTAGAAGTATGATAGCAGCCAAGAATGTTACCTTTACACCACGAAGAACCCGTACTGTGTCCTCATCATCCACTCCAAAAGACACTTTCCTGGTCGCACTTTGACCAGATCCCATCTCTATCGTCCAAATATTCTTCCAAATGGTAGAAAAGGGTGTTCACTTCCCCACTGTGTTGACAGCTATTTTTGACAGATTGAATCTCTTTACGAGAACGAATCATACGAATTTGAATATAAATGGATGGGGTTGTATTCTCGTACGCCATAGGACGATAATGTGATGTGATCCAATGGAATTTGTGGACGTTCGAGGTGCTACCGAAAGGTTAAGGGGAAATGTAGTTTAATTTGTTTAAATACGATTTCCGACGGCATATGTCAGTAGAGGGCACTGTGCACAAAGTTTTGCAAAATACGCAGGCCATGAGCTGTCAGAACCAATATGTGTTTTGTAGGGCAAGATAGGTTGGAAGACAGAAACCAGTGTGTCATATCGAGTGGTACCTACTTAATAATTTTAATTTTTAATAATAATTATAGATGAGCCCTGAGTTACATAAATGACAGAAAATACACACATGAAAATATAAATACAAAATGCAAGCAGAAAGAAAAATATGGTCATAAAAAACAAAGACATTAATCAGCAATAAGGTCCTCAGTCAGCTTTCTGAATTGGCCTAGAAGAATCAGAACATAGCATGTAAGAACATCTTGAAGATTGTTCCACAAATAAGGTGCAAGAAAACTAAAAGCTGATTTCCTAACTCAGTAGAGACAAAAAATAATTTCCAGAGTTAGCCATCCCTGAGACAGGGTGTGGTGATTTGTATGGTACAGTGGGATTTTTGTAAAAGGGCTTTCATAAGGATGAATGTCTGTTTGCTTTTCTGAAATCAACAGTGGACTTTGAGGTAACCATAGATTAACAATCAAATGTGATTATTCTTTATTGGTAGTTTTAGTACATTGTAGCCTTAGGACAATCACCAGCATGTCCCTTTAAGAGATTATTTTTGCCTGCCAGGTCCTTTAGTGTGAGAAATGTATAGTGAACAAAAATATAAACGCAACATATAAATGCAACATTCAAAGATTTTGCTGAGTTACAGTTTATATAAGGAAATCAGTCAATTGAAATAAATTCATTAGGCCCTAATCTATGGATTTCACATGACTTGGCAGGGGCGCAGCCATGGGTGGGCCCGGGAGGACATAGGCCAGCCAACTTGGGAGCTAAGAAGACCCCACTGGGGAGCCAGGCCCAGCTAATCAGAATGAGATTTTCTCCACAAAAGGGCTTTATTACAGACAGAAATACTCCTCCGCAGATTCTTCATATGCCACACCTGTCAGATGAATGGATTATCTTGACAAAGGATACAATGCTCACTAACAGGGATGTAAACAAATTTGCGCACAACATTTTAGAGAAGTAAGGTTTTTGTGCATATGGAACATTTCTGGGATCTTTTATTTCAGCGCATGAAACATGGGACCAACACTTTACATTTTGCGTTTATATTTGTGTTCAAATCAAATCTTATTTGTCACATGCGCCGAATACAACAGGTGTAGACCTTACCGTGAAATGCTTACTTACAAACCCGTAATCAACAATGCAGTTCAAGAAATAGAGTTGAGAAAATATTTACTAAATAAAATAAAAAATAAAATTAATGCTAACACAATAAAATAACAATAATGAGGCTATATACAGGGGGTACCGGTACCGAGTCAATATGCGGGGGTACAGGTTAGTCGAGGTCATTTGTACATGTAGGTAGGGGTAAAGTGACTATGCATAGATAATAAACAGCAAATAGTAGCAGTGAAAAAACAATGTAAATAGTCCAGGTGGCCATTTGATTAATTGTTCAACAGTCTTATGGCTTGGGGGTAGAAGCTGTTAAGGAGCCTTTTGGAACTAGACTTGGCGCTCCGGTACTGCTTGCTGTGCGGTAGCAGAAAGAATAGTCTATGACTTGAGTGACTGGAGTCTTTGACAATGTTCAGTGTATTTACGCTGGTTTGTCAAGGTTGATTTGTTGTTCTAATTGAAGATGGGGACAGCATGTGAGAGTGACAACTGTTAAACTGTTTTGACCTTTCAGAGTGGGGCCTCATGGGATGTTATTCCTGGAAATCTTTGTTAGAGTCATCTCTTTCACACCCTCTGTCCTACTAAGTTACTGACTTCAGCATTTGAACTGTGGACATACATAATTTTGCTAATTTAATTTATACAGGTTAAGTCTTCTGAAGCCTTGGATATCTCTTCATAAAAGTTCTACTTAAGTTGTTTTTTGGGGTATCTGTACTTTTTACTTTTACTCCACTAGATTCCCAAGGAAAATATGTACTTTTTACTGCCATACATTTTCCCTCACACCCAAAAGTACTCGTTACATTTCAAATGCTGAGGCAGGACAGCAATATGGTCAAATTCACGCACCTATCAATATAACGCATTGTCATCCCTACTGCCTCTGATCTGGCGGACTCACTAAACACAAATACTGAGTTTGTAAATTATGTCTGAGTGTTGGAGTGTGCCCGTGTGCCGTCTGGTTTGCTTATTATAAGACATTTGATGTATAGCATTTACTTTTACTTTTTACTTTACTCAAGTATGACAACTGAAGACTTTTTCCACCACTGTACATGAGTACATTTAAAAAACAATACTTTCAGACTTACTCAAGTAGTTTTTTACTGGGTGACTTTCCCTTTTACTTAAGTCATTTTCTATTAATGTACTTTATCTTTACTTTTACTCAAGTATGACATTTGTTTTCCACCACTGTTTATTTGTAAGATAAACATTGAGCATTGTGTCTCCCCCGAGGATCAAGTCTTTCCTCAACAACCACTTTGAATCCATTCACAAAGTACAATATCATAGCCTTATAGCTGTTTATTGTGTATGAATCCAACGTGAACTGATTTTCAAATACAATTACAAATCACACATGTTTGTTTCATCTTGTCCCTGAAACAAATATAAATATAAAGTATCCAATATTCCCATGTGCTGTAGGCCTTGCCTACTATAGTACATTGATTAATAAGTATCAACTCTAAAACAACTCAATATAAAACCTCAGAGATGTATGGTCTGAATGAAACAATGCAACACTCATTTTTGGCAGGTAAGATCAAATACAGTCACATCTCTTTACAAAATAATTAAATTACATTCCTTTAGTTACGAATGACAACACATATCTGTACTTACTACGTCTAATCATGTATGTAATGTATGAAACAGCAATATAAGGACCTGCCTGAACTACATTTTAATTCAGATTCTACTGTATATTTTAAGAGGTAATTACATTCTGTTTCATTAGAATTTACTCACATTTGGTGATAAGATCCATTACTAGAATAATTTACAGATAATGGTTGGGTTAGTTAGTAACAAAGGCACTTCAAGGTTAATAGATGGACATACAGGGAAGCTGAGGTGTCACACTCCACTCTGGAGGGTGATCCAGGACTGTGCTGTGGCGGAGTGGATGCTGAACGCAGGGTACACAGGTTCCTCGAACACAGCCCTAAATGTGTGCAGGTGCTCCCAACAGCCCTTGGTGCTGTGAAAGATCAGTGTGCCCCCCTCATAGTCCAGCGCCACCTCCACCCTCAGCGTCTTCTCAGCCAGCGCCATGTTTGAGGAGGCATGGCACGCCGTCAGCTTCTTGTTCTTCCACTGCAGGCGCCTGGAGACTGGGTTGTGGCCCAGCCAGCTGTGGTCACCCCTCCTGGGCACGCTCTTGTAGCACAAGCCCACTGACCACATGCTCTGGTCGCCCACCTCCACCACCTAGATGTGCTCCCCACTTGTGAAGCTCTGGGAGCAGAGGACCTGGGGCGCGGTACTGAACCTCTCTGGGTTATCAGTGGAGGCCTGCTTGGTGCCAATGTACTTGACTGTCCGCAGGTCGTTGGAGAGCAGCAGCCTGGGGTGCGCTGTGGTGATGTTGAAGGTCAACTCCAGAGGGTTGAGCTGGACGTTGAGGGCCTGGAGGAGCTGGCCCATCTCTGCCCTGAAGTCCTTCTTCCTCAGGCTGGCTTGGAGCCGCTTGGTGTTGAGAGGCTCTTTGGAGAGCAGTCTGGCCACAGTGCCTGTCACCACCTCCGTGAGTTGGGATTCGATCAGCAGGAACTTGTGGATGAACAGACGCTTATCTGTCACTGTGAGGACTCGGCAGTGCTCTGGTTGGCCTCCATCAGCTCCATCTGCTGTTCCTCTAGAAGCCCCAGGCCACTCTGCCAGATCTTCCTCTGATGGCCTCTCTCCTCCTCCAGCAGCAGGCTCATCCTGTCCCTGTACCTGCTCACCAGGCCAGCCATGCTGTCCATTAGGGCCACAGCAGTAGACATCAGCTTGTCCCCCACAGCATCAGAGGTGCCCTGGTCCTCAGCAGCCCTCTGCAACAGGGTCTCGGTCAGCTGCAGCCTGTTGGCCACCTCCTTGCTCCGGCTCTCTAGGACCCGCTTCATCTCCTCCTCAGCCACCTCGATAGTCAGGACATCGTGATTCTGGTGGGTGCCCTTGATGAAGCAGGAGGCGCAGAGGAAGGTCATGTCGCTGACACAGAAGTACTCCAGCAGGCGTCAATGAATAGCACAGCTCCTCAGGCCCAGCTTAGTCTGGGGCTCCACCAGGTCATGGCTCCGGAAGGATTCCCTCTCAGAGTGGCGCTGCAGGTGCCTGGCACACAGGGACATCTCACACTTTAGGCAGGTCTTGATGGCCAACGTCTCTGTGTCCAGACAGTGGTCGCAGCGTACCTCCAGCGGCTCTCTCCCAAGGTTCTCCTCTAGCGCAATGGCCCTGTAGCCTTCTATGATGCCGCAGAGCTTGAAGTTCTTGTGCAGTGTCTCTGTACCACTGTACTCTTCTCTGCACTCAGGGCAGCGAGGCAGGCTCTTCTCTCCACTGCGGGCGTCTGTAGCGTTAATGCAGGCAGGGCAGTAGTTATGGCCACAGGGCAGATAGGCCGGATTTGTGTAGAGCTGTAGGGCAGCTGAGCTCATGTTCTAACAGCTTCTCTGGTTTAGACAGAGGCATGGTCCTTCCTTTTTCACTCTGATTCTCCACACTGGCCTCAGAGCATACTGAAGAGACCAATGGAATGAGAGCAAGACAAGGAAGTGAGCAATGATATTTACTGGCAACCAAAGTCGTAACGTGTGCTGAATAGCATTCTGAGAAGTGATACTGCCAAGACTCCTGCCATCCTTGACAGTGAGTCGACAGAACAAATAATAACGTCATTATTAAAATATGTTCTGAATCCACTAATCAAAAGTATTTAAACTAACAAAAATAATCTCTTACCTGAGGAAAGAAATTAGGATCTGGTGAAGAGTTGTACACTAATGGTTGCTTGGGTTATAGGAAACTGCAATGTAAGATGGGTGAACTCAGTATTGTACATACAACATGTCCCCCATCATACTGTGTTTACTGTAAACACTTCACTTTAAATTACAATTCCAGTGTCTCCCAATTTGTGTTTTGTTTTGTGTTTTTACAGAAGTGGTGGAAAATTACAAGTTTTAAGCCAGTTCAACAGCGGATAAGAAGAGGTCTCTATTTTTTGGGGTTAGTATATTTAGGACAGCTAAAAACAAGCAAACACAGAATTCATTGCAGGCTTAAAGTCCTACTTCAGTCTCCTTTTCAGCTTTAACAAAAGGCACATCTCTATCGCTCCTTTATTGTTCCTCAAGCAAGGGAGGGATGACATCAGAAGGCACCATCAGACCAACTCCTTGAATGGCCTACTCAGACCAACTCCATGAAAAACACTATTTTGCTCAAAACAATTTTTTTTACCCTTAAGTGTTTGTACATTATTGTATTTATACGTGGGATTTTGTTTTTCAACAGGATTTTTTGTTTTTTTTTAAATGCTGGAGTGTGTCTTTCAGGACAAAACAGGGGAAGTAAAAAAACTCAAAAAGTCCAGCAGGGGCTTGCCAGGTGGCCCTCCTGTGATCATACAGCATGACTAAAACGTATGGCCTAGATAACAAATAACAGACAGAGCAGAGTTGGGACATTGTCTTACATCAGATCGTGCGCCGATTCTGCCTGCACTGATTGAGGGACGAGCGTTGCGTAGGAGTGACGCCACCTGTCGGAAGACAACGGGGTTGGGGTCAATTCTATTTCAATTCTAGTCAATTCAGAAAGTAAACCAAATTCCAAGAATTTAAATGGAATTGAACCCAACCCTATATCATGGAATATTGCAGATTAAAACATTCTCCTCAAAATGTTAACTAAATTCAACCTTTAAAGTGTTATGTAACGCTAAATAATGAACATACTGTAGTTTTCATGTAATTAATTGTGTCTTGGACGTTGACATGTAACTTTTATTTATTCAGGGGAACCCATTGAGACCAAGGTCTCATTTACAATGGTGACCAGAGGACAACAATACAACAAATTCAAAATGATCAATAAAAATAAAAGTTAACTACAAATTACAGAATCAACACTTACAACTTCAAACACCACAAGTACAATTATTTACATTCAATCCAAACAGTTGTGATTCTCATTAAATTAATTTAACATTAAAGTCTTAAACTGGCCAAGAGGCACCAGAGTGTCAAGATGTAGGGAGTTTGGTAGGCTATTCCAAAAATACGTACTAGTGGAATCTCGAAAGTTGTGAACCTTGAGACCTGTGAACGGGTTTGGTGTCTCATATTTTACAATGTTAACAGTGAAGTGAGGTAGGTTGGAATCTTGTGTAGTAGAGATTTGTAAACAACAAGGGGGTAATGAAGTGATCTACGGGACTTCAATGAGGACCAGACAACCTTTTGATACATGATGCAGTGATGCATATTAAACCTGTCGCCTGTGATAGAGCAAGGGGCGCTATGGTAGACGGCATCGAAATGTTTAATAGTAGTGGCTGCTGCATTCTGATAAATGGTGTCACCATAGTCAAGAACTGCCAGGAAATTTGACTGTACAATCTGCTTCCTGCTGTTTAGGGAGATGCATGATCTATTTCTATAAAAGAAGCCTACTTTAAGTCTCAGCTTCTTAATAACCAGCTCATCCGTATGTCACGCCCTGACCTTAGAGAGCCTTTTTATGTCTCTATTTGGTTTGGTCAGGGTGTGATTTGGGTGGGCATTCTATGTTCTTTATTTCTAGGTGTTATGTTTCTATGTTTTGGCCAGGTATGGTTCTCAATCAGGGACAGCTGTCTATAGTTGTCTCTGATTGGGAATCATACTTAGGCAGCCTGTTTTGCCACCTTAGAGTGTGGGTAGTTGTCTTTGTTAGGGGCACTATTGCCCTTGTAAGCTTCACGGTCGTTTTTGTTATTTCTTGTTTTGTTGGCAACATTTTACTAAATAAAAAGAAAATGTACGCTCACCACGCTGCACTTTGGTCCACTTATTTCGATGGCCGTGACAGAACTTCCCACCACAAGTGGACCATGCAGCTTGATAAGGAGGACTGGACATGGGAGGACATCCTGGACGGCAAAGGATCCTGGACGTGGGAGGAGATCCTGGCCGGAAGGGATCGCCTCCCATGGGAACAGGTGGAAGCAGCTAGGAAGGCGGAGGCAGCTAGAAAGGGGGCCCAGCGTTACGAGGGGACACGGCTAGCACGGAAGCCCGAGAAGAGCACACGAGGAGATTGGCTGAGTCAGGTTGGAGACCTGAGCCAACTCCCCGTGCTCACCGGAGGGAGCGTCGTACTGGTCAGGCACCGTGTTATGCGGTGGAGCGAACGGTGTACTCCAATGCGCACTCATAGCCCGGTGCGCTATATTCCAGCTCCCCGCATCGGCTGGGCTAGAGTGGGCATCCAGCCAGGACGGATGGTGCCGGCTCAGCGCATCTGGCCTCCAGTGCGTCTCTTCAGTCCAGGATATCCTGCGCCGGCGTGTGACCACAGCCCAGTACGTCCTGTGCCAGCACCCCGCAGTTGCCGGGCTAGGGTGAGCATTCAGCCAGGACGGGTTGTGCCAGCTCTGCTCTCCAGACTTCCAGTGCGTCTCCACGGCCCAGTGATGATCCATGGCACGAAGCCTCCAGCGACGGCCTCCAGTCCAGAGCCTCCAACGACGGTCTCCAGTCCGGAGCCTCCAACGACGGCCTCCAGTCCGGAGCCTCCAGCGACGGCCTCCAGTCCGGGGCCTCCAGCGACGGCCTCCAATCCGGGGCCTCCAGCGACGGTCCCCGGTCCGGAGCCTCCAGCGACGGTCTCCGGTCCGGAGCCCCCAGCGACGGTCCCCGGTCCGGAGCCTCCAGCGACGGTCTCCGGTCCGGAGCCCGCAACGAGGGTCCCCGGTCCGCACCAGAGCCGCCACCGCGGATAGATGCCCACCAGACCCTCCCCTATAGGTTCAGGTTTTGCGGCCAGAGTCCGCACCTTTGGGGGGGTACTGTCACACCCTGACCTTAGAGAGCCTTAGAGAGCCACCGTATGCTTTTTAAAACTCCACATTATTGTCAATCCAAAAGCCCAGATATTTATAGGTGGGAACCTGCTCAATGAAAGAACCATGCAATGCATAAATGTGAAAGCCATCTAAAATATTTCTATGAGAATTAGAAAACAGCATACATGTAGTTTTTCCTGCATTAAGTACCAACGTAAATCAACAAGGACTTTCTGCAAGGCAACAAAATCAGATTACAGCTCCCAACATAGCCTGGTCAGACGTTGGGGAAATACCATACATAACAGTGTCATCTGCATACAGATGAATGTTACAGGTTTTTGCAGATAAACCAATATTATTTATATAAATAGTAAAGAGGACAGGTCCCAAAATCGACCCCTGAGGGACACCTTTAGTAATATCGAGGTAACTTGACTTGACACCATCAGAGAGCACACAGGTGGCCTATGTCAGGGAGAGTACCCCAAAAACATTCCAGGCCACTAGGCATCCACTACTAATTCACTATTATAGTGCCTTTGGCATCCTCTGCTGGAGAGTTGGACTGGGACTTGACTTTGCTGTGCTACAGTGCGTTTGGAGAGAACCATTTGGTGCTATTATGGCAGAGATTTGAGTTGTAATTCATAAATTGCCATTTAGTTATTAAGAGGCAGATTGGTTACTGTTAGAGACAGAGCCTGACTTGCGAGTGTGTGTGCCATTTCCCTGTGCATATTAAAACTCATTTGGCACCACAGGTAACTTTAAACTCCTGGTAATATGCTGGGCTTTGAAGTGGCACCACTTTTTTATTCATTTCATTGCACCCTTTTCTCCAAAATACTGTAGCAATTTTCAATCAGACAACGAGGGAGAGACAGACAGATAAGGCAAGAAGGCCTTCTATGCCATTAAAAGGAACATAAAATTCGACATACCAATTAGGATCTGGCTAAAAATACTTGAATCAGTTATAGAACCCATTGCCCTTCATGGTTGTGTGGTCTGGGGTCCGCTCACCAACCAAGAATTCACAAAATGGGACAAACACCAAATTGAGACTCTGCATGCAGAATTCTGCAAAAATATCCTGTGTACAACGTAAACACCAAATAATGCATGCAGAGCAGAATTAGGCAGATACCCGCTAATTATCAAAATCCAGAAAAGAGCCGTTAAATTCTACAACCACCTAAAAGGAAGTGATTCCCAAACCTTCCATAACAAAGCCGTCACCTACAGAGAGATGAACCTGGAGAAGAGTCCCCTAAGCAAGCTGGTCCTGGTGCTCTGTTCACAAACACAAACAGACCCCACAGAGCCCCAGGACAGCAACACAATTACAGTAGACCCAACCAAATCATGAGAAAACAAAAATATAATTACTTGACACAATGTAAAGAATTAACAAAAAAACAGAGCAAACTAGAATGCTATTTGGCCCTAAACAGAGAGTATACAGTGGCAGAATACCTGACCACTGTGACTGATCCAAATTTAAGGAAAGCTTTGACTATGTAGAGATTCAGTGTGCATAGTCTTTCTATAGCAAGGACTATGCACACTGAATCTCTACATAGTCAAAGCTTTCCTTAAATTTGGATCAGTCACAGTGGTCAGGTATTCTGCCACTGTATACTCTCTGTTTAGGGCCAAATAGCATTCTAGTTTGCTCTGTTTTTTTGTTAATTCTTTACATTGTGTCAAGTAATTATATTTTGTTTCTCATGATTTGGTTGGGTCTACTGTAATTGTGTTGCTGTCCTGGGGCTCTGTGGGGTCTGTTTGTGTTTGTGAACAGAGCACCAGGACCAGCTTGCTTAGGGGACTCTTCTCCAGGTTCATCTCTCTGTAGGTGACGGCTTTGTTATGGAAGGTTTGGGAATCATTCCTTTTAGGTGGTTGTAGAATTTAACGGCTCTTTTCTGGATTTTGATAATTAGCGGGTATCTGCCTAATCTGCTCTGCATGCATTATTTGGGTTTCCGTTGTACAAGGATATTTTTGCAGAATTCTGCATGCAGAGTCTCAATTTGTGTGTTTGTCCCATTTTGTGAATTCTTGGTTGGTGAGCGGACCCCAGACCACCACAACATGAAGGGCAATGGGTTCTATAACTGATTCAAGTATTTTTAGCCAGATCCTAATGGTATGTCGAATTTTATGTTCCTTTTAATGGCATAGAAGGCCCTTCTTGCCTTATCTGTCTGTCTCTCCCTCGTTGTCTGATTGAAAATTGCTACAGTATTTTGGAGAAAAGGGTGCAATGAAATGAATAAAAAAGTGGTGCCACTTCAAAGCCCAGCATATTACCAGGAGTTTAAAGTTACCTGTGGTGCCAAATGAGTTTTAATATGCCACAGGGAAATGGCACACACACTCGCAAGTCAGGCTCTGTCTCTAACAGTAACCAATCTGCCTCTTAATAACTAAATGGCAATTTATGAATTACAACTCAAATCTCTGCCATAATAGCACCAAATGGTTCTCTCCAAACGCACTGTAGCACAGCAAAGTCAAGTCCCAGTCCAACTCTCCAGCAGAGGATGCCAAAGGCACTATAATAGTGAATTAGTAGTGGATGCCTAGTGGCCTGGAATGTTTTTGGGGTACTCTCCCTGACATAGGCCACCTGTGTGCTCTCTGATGGTGTCAAGTCAAGTTACCTCGATATTACTAAAGGTGTCCCTCAGGGTCGATTTTGGGACCTGTCCTCTTTACTATTTATATAAATAATATTGGTTTATCTGCAAAAACCTGTAACATTCATCTGTATGCAGATGACACTGTTATGTATGGTATTTCCCCAACGTCTGACCAGGCTATGTTGGAGCTGTAATCTGATTTTGTTGCCTTGCAGAAAGTCCTTGTTGATTTACGTTGGTACTTAATGCAGGAAAAACTACATGTATGCTGTTTTCTAATTCTCATAGAAATATTTTAGATGGCTTTCACATTTATGCATTGCATGGTTCTTTCATTGAGCAGGTTCCCACCTATAAATATCTGGGCTTTTGGATTGACAATAATGTGGAGTTTTAAAAAGCATACGGTGGCTCTCTAAGGCTCTCTAAGGTCAGGGTGTGACAGTACCCCCCCAAAGGTGCGGACTCTGGCCGCAAAACCTGAACCTATAGGGGAGGGTCTGGGTGGGCAATCTATCCGCCGGGTGGCGGCTCTGGTGCGGACCGGGGACCCTCGTTGCGGGCTCCGGACCGGAGACCGTCGCTGAGGCTCCGGACCGGGGACCGTCGCTGGGGGCTCCGGACCGGGAGACCGTCGCTGGAGGCTCCGGACCGGGGGACCGTCGCTGGAGGCCCGGATTGGAGGGCCGTCGCTGGAGGCCCCGGACTGGAGGCCGTCGCTGGAGGCTCCGGACTGGAGGCCGTCGTTGGAGGCTCCGGACTGGAGACCGTCGTTGGAGGCTCTGGACTGGAGGCCGTCGCTGGAGGCTTCGTGCCATGGATCATCACTGGGCCGTGGAGACGCACTAGGAAGTCTGGAGAGCAGAGCTGGCACAACCCGTCCTGGCTGAATGCTCACCCTAGCCCGGCAACTGCGGGGTGCTGGCACAGGACGTACTGGGCTGTGGTCACACGCCGGCGCAGGATATCCTGGACTGAAGAGACGCACTGGAGGCCAGATGCGCTGAGCCGGCACCATCCGTCCTGGCTGGATGCCCACTCTAGCCCAGCCGATGCGGGGAGCTGGAATATAGCGCACCGGGCTATGAGTGCGCATTGGAGTACACCGTTCGCTCCACCGCATAACACGGTGCCTGACCAGTACGACGCTCCCTCCGGTGAGCACGGGGAGTTGGCTCAGGTCTCCAACCTGACTCAGCCAATCTCCTCGTGTGCTCTTCTCGGGCTTCCGTGCTAGCCGTGTCCCCTCGTAACGCTGGGCCCCCTTTCTAGCTGCCTCCGCCTTCCTAGCTGCTTCCACCTGTTCCCATGGGAGGCGATCCCTTCCGGCCAGGATCTCCTCCCACGTCCAGGATCCTTTGCCGTCCAGGATGTCCTCCCATGTCCAGTCCTCCTTATCAAGCTGCATGGTCCACTTGTGGTGGGAAGTTCTGTCACGGCCATCGAAATAAGTGGACCAAAGTGCAGCGTGGTGAGCGTACATTTTCTTTTATTTAGTAAAATGTTGCCAACAAACAAGAAATAACAAAACGACCGTGAAGCTTACAAGGGCAATAGTGCCCCTAACAAAGACAACTACCCACACTCTAAGGTGGCAAAACAGGCTGCCTAAGTATGATTCCCAATCAGAGACAACTATAGACAGCTGTCCCTGATTGAGAACCATACCTGGCCAAAACATAGAAACATAACACCTAGAAATAAAGAACATAGAATGCCCACCCAAATCACACCCTGACCAAACCAAATAGAGACATAAAAAGGCTCTCTAAGGTCAGGGCGTGACATACGGATGAGCTGGTTATTAAGAAGCTGAGACTTAAAGTAGGCTTCTTTTATAGAAATAGATCATGCATCTCCTAAACAGCAGGAAGCAGATTGTACAGTCAAATTTCCTGGCAGTTCTTGACTATGGTGACACCATTTATCAGAATGCAGCAGCCACTACTATTAAACATTTCGATGCCGTCTACCATAGCGCCCCTTGCTCTATCACAGGCGACAGGTTTAATATGCATCACTGCATCATGTATCAAAAGGTTGTCTGGTCCTCATTGAAGTCCCGTAGATCACTTCATTACCCCCTTGTTGTTTACAAATCTCTACTACACAAGATTCCAACCTACCTCACTTCACTGTTAACATTGTAAAATATGAGACACCAAACCGTTCACAGGTCTCAAGGTTCACAACTTTCGAGATTCCACTAGTACGTAATTTTTGGAATAGCCTACCAAACTCCCTACATCTTGACACTCTGGTGCCTCTTGGCCAGTTTTAAGACTTTAATGTTAAATTAATTTAATGAGAATCACAACTGTTTGGATTGAATGTAAATAATTGTACTTGTGGTGTTTGAAGTTGTAAGTGTTGATTCTGTAATTTGTAGTTAACTTTTATTTTTATTGATCATTTTGAATTTGTTGTATTGTTGTCCTCTGGTCAACCATTGTAAATGAGACCTTGGTCTCAATGGGTTCCCCTGAATAAATAAAAGTTACATGTCAACGTCCAAGACACAATTAATTACATGAAAACTACAGTATGTTCATTATTTAGCGTTACATAACACTTTAAAGGTTGAATTTAGTTAACATTTTGAGGAGAATGTTTTAATCTGCAATATTCCATGATATAGGGTTGGGTTCAATTCCATTTAAATTCTTGGAATTTGGTTTACTTTCTGAATTGACTAGAATTGAAATAGAATTGACCCCAACCCCGTTGTCTTCCGACAGGTGGCGTCACTCCTACGCAACGCTCGTCCCTCAATCAGTGCAGGCAGAATCGGCGCACGATCTGATGTAAGACAATGTCCCAACTCTGCTCTGTCTGTTATTTGTTATCTAGGCCATACGTTTTAGTCATGCTGTATGATCACAGGAGGGCCACCTGGCAAGCCCCTGCTGGACTTTTTGAGTTTTTTTACTTCCCCTGTTTTGTCCTGAAAGACACACTCCAGCATTTAAAAAAAAACAAAAAATCCCTGTTGAAAAACAAAATCCCACGTATAAATACAATAATGTACAAACACTTAAGGGTAAAAAAAATTGTTTTGAGCAAAATAGTGTTTTTCATGGAGTTGGTCTGAGGTAGGCCATTCAAGGAGTTGGTCTGATGGTGCCTTCTGATGTCATCCCTCCCTTGCTTGAGGAACAATAAAGGAGCGATAGAGATGTGCCTTTTGTTAAAGCTGAAAAGGAGACTGAAGTAGGACTTTAAGCCTGCAATGAATTCTGTGTTTGCTTGTTTTTAGCTGTCCTAAATATACTAACCCCAAAAAATAGAGACCTCTTCTTATCCGCTGTTGAACTGGCTTAAAACTTGTAATTTTCCACCACTTCTGTAAAAACACAAAACAAAACACAAATTGGGAGGACACTGGAATTGTAATTTAAAGTGAAGTGTTTACAGTAAACACAGTATGATGGGGGACATGTTGTATGTACAATACTGAGTTCACCCATCTTACATTGCAGTTTCCTATAACCCAAGCAACCATTAGTGTACAACTCTTCACCAGATCCTAATTTCTTTCCTCAGGTAAGAGATTATTTTTGTTAGTTTAAATACTTTTGATTAGTGGATTCAGAACATATTTTAATAATGACGTTATATTTGTTCTGTCGACTCACTGTCAAGGATGGCAGGAGTCTTGGCAGTATCACTTCTCAGAATGCTATTCAGCACACGTTACGACTTTGGTTGCCAGTAAATATCATTGCCTCACTTCCTTGTCTTGCTCTCATTCCATTGGTCTCTTCAGTATGCTCTGAGGCCAGTGTGGAGAATCAGAGTGAAAAAGGAAGGACCATGCCTCTGTCTAAACCAGAGAAGCTGTTAGAACATGAGCTCAGCTGCCCTACAGCTCTACACAAATCCGGCCTATCTGCCCTGTGGCCATAACTACTGCCCTGCCTGCATTAACGCTACAGACGCCCGCAGTGGAGAGAAGAGCCTGCCTCGCTGCCCTGAGTGCAGAGAAGAGTACAGTGGTACAGAGACACTGCACAAGAACTTCAAGCTCTGCGGCATCATAGAAGGCTACAGGGCCATTGCGCTAGAGGAGAACCTTGGGAGAGAGCCGCTGGAGGTACGCTGCGACCACTGTCTGGACACAGAGACGTTGGCCATCAAGACCTGCCTAAAGTGTGAGATGTCCCTGTGTGCCAGGCACCTGCAGCGCCACTCTGAGAGGGAATCCTTCCGGAGCCATGACCTGGTGGAGCCCCAGACTAAGCTGGGCCTGAGGAGCTGTGCTATTCATTGACGCCTGCTGGAGTACTTCTGTGTCAGCGACATGACCTTCCTCTGCGCCTCCTGCTTCATCAAGGGCACCCACCAGAATCACGATGTCCTGACTATCGAGGTGGCTGAGGAGGAGATGAAGCGGGTCCTAGAGAGCCGGAGCAAGGAGGTGGCCAACAGGCTGCAGCTGACCGAGACCCTGTTGCAGAGGGCTGCTGAGGACCAGGGCACCTCTGATGCTGTGGGGGACAAGCTGATGTCTACTGCTGTGGCCCTAATGGACAGCATGGCTGGCCTGGGTGAGCAGGTACAGGGACAGGATGAGCCTGCTGCTGGAGGAGGAGAGAGGCCATCAGAGGAAGATCTGGCAGAGTGGCCTGGGGCTTCTAGAGGAACAGCAGATGGAGCTGATGGAGGCCAACCAGAGCACTGCCGAGGTCCTCACAGTGACAGATAAGCGTCTGTTCATCCACAAGTTCCCTGCTGATCGAATCCAACTCACGGAGGTGGTGACAGGCACTGTGGCCAGACTGCTCTCCAAAGAGCCTCTCAACACCAAGCGGCTCCAAGCCAGCCTGAGGAAGAAGGACTTCAGGGCAGAGATGGGCCAGCTCCTCCAGGCCCTCAACGTCCAGCTCAACCCTCTGGAGTTGACCCTTCAACATCACCACAGCGCACCCCAGGCTGCTGCCTCTCCAACGACCTGCGGACAGTCAAGTACATTGGCACCAAGCAGGCCTCCACTGATAACCCAGAGAGGTTCAGTACCGCGCCCCAGGTCCTCTGCTCCCAGAGCTTCACAAGTGGGGAGCACATCTAGGTGGTGGAGGTGGGCGACCAGAGCATGTGGTCAGTGGGCTTGTGCTACAAGAGCGTGCCCAGGAGGGGTGACCACAGCTGGCTGGGCCACAACCCAGTCTCCAGGCGCCTGCAGTGGAAGAACAAGAAGCTGACGGCGTGCCATGCCTCTCAAACATGGCGCTGGCTGAGAAGACGCTGAGGGTGGAGGTGGCGCTGGACTATGAGGGGGGGCACACTGATCTTTCACAGCAACCAAGGGCTGTTGGGGAGCACCTGCACACCATTTAGGGCTGTGTTCGAGGAACCTGTGTACCCTGCGTTCAGCATCCACTCCGCCACAGCACAGTCCTGGATCACCCTCAGAGTGGAGTGTGACACCTCAGCTTCCCTGTATGTCCATCTATTAACCTTGAAGTGCCTTTGTTACTAACTAACCCAACCATTATCTGTAAATTATTCTAGTAATGGATCTTATCACCAAATGTGAGTAAATTCTAATGAAACAGAATGTAATTACCTCTTAAAATATACAGTAGAATCTGAATTAAAATGTAGTTCAGGCAGGTCCTTATATTGCTGTTTCATACATTACATACATGATTAGACGTAGTAAGTACAGAATTATGTGTTGTCATTCGTAACTAAAGGAATGTAATTTAATTATTTTGTAAAGAGATGTGACTGTATTTGATCTTACCTGCCAAAAATGAGTGTTTGCATTGTTTCATTCAGACCATACATCTCTGAGGTTTTATATTGAGTTGTTTTAGAGTTGATACTTATTAATCAATGTACTATAGTAGGCAAGGCCTACAGCACATGGGAATATTGGATACTTTATATTTATATTTGTTTCAGGGACAAGATGAAACAAACATGTGTGATTTGTAATTGTATTTG
Organism: Salvelinus namaycush; assembly: GCF_016432855.1. NCBI lineage: Eukaryota > Metazoa > Chordata > Actinopteri > Salmoniformes > Salmonidae > Salvelinus > Salvelinus namaycush. Next base: position 26,436 of record NW_024059760.1, read on the forward strand.
AAAATCAGTTCACGTTGGATTCATACACAATAAACAGCTATAAGGCTATGATATTGTACTTTGTGAATGGATTCAAAGTGGTTGTTGAGGAAAGACTTGATCCTCGGGGGAGACACAATGCTCAATGTTTATCTTACAAATAAACAGTGGTGGAAAACAAATGTCATACTTGAGTAAAAGTAAAGATAAAGTACATTAATAGAAATGACTTAAGTAAAAGGGAAAGTCACCCAGTAAAAAACTACTTGAGTAAGTCTTAAAGTATCGGTTTTTAAATGTCTCATGTACAGTGGTGGAAAAAGTCTTCAGTTGTCATACTTGAGTAAAAGTAAAAGTAAAAGTAAATGCTATACATCAAATGTCTTATAATAAGCAAACCAGACGGCACACGGGCACACTCCAACACTCAGACATAATTTACAAACTCAGTATTTGTGTTTAGTGAGTCCGCCAGATCAGAGGCAGTAGGGATGACAATGCGTTATATTGATAGGTGCGGTGAATTTGACCATATTGCTGTCCTGCCTCAGCATTTGAAATGTACGAGTACTTTTGGGTGTGAGGGAAATGTATGCGCAGTAAAAAGTACATATTTTCCTTGGGAATCTAGTGGAGTAAAAGTAAAAAGTACAGATACCCCAAAAAACAACTTAAGTAGAACTTTTATGAAGAGATATCCAAGGCTTCAGAAGGACTTAACCTGTATAAATTAAATTAGCAAAATTATGTATGTCCACAGTTCAAATGCTGAAGTCAGAACTTAGTAGGACAGAGGGTGTGAAGAGATGACTCTAACAAAGATTTCCAGGAATAACATCCCATGACGGCCCCACTCTGAAAGGTCAAAACAGTTTAACAGTTGTCACTCTCACATGCTGTCCCCATCTTCAATTAGAACAACAAATCAACCTTGACAAACCAGCGCTAAATTACACTGAACATTGTCAAAGACTCCAGTCACTCAAGTCATAGGACTATTCTTTCTGCTACCGCACAGCAAGCAGTACCGGAGCGCCAAGTCTAGTTCCAAAAGGCTCCTTAACAGCTTCTACCCCCAAGCCATAAGACTGTTGAACAATTAATCAAATGGCCACCTGGACTATTTACATTGTTTTTTCACTGCTACTATTTTGCTGTTTATTATCTATGCATAGTCACTTTACCCCTACCTACATGTACAAATGACCTCGACTAACCTGTACCCCCCGCATATTGACTCGGTACCGGTACCCCCTGTATATAGCCTCATTATTGTTATTTTATTGTGTTAGCATTAATTTTATTTTTTATTTTATTTAGTAAATATTTTCTCAACTCTATTTCTTGAAACTGCATTGTTTGATTACGGGTTTGTAAGTAAGCATTTCACGGTAGGTCTACCCTGTTGTATTCGGCGCATGTGACAAATAAGAATTTGATTGAACACAAATATAACGCAAAAGTAAAGTGTTGGTCCCATGTTCATGCGCTGAAATAAAAGATCCCAGAAATGTTCCATATGCACAAAAACCTTACTTCTCTAAAATGTTGTGCGCAAATTTGTTTTACATCCCTGTTAGTGAGCATTGTATCCTTTGTCAAGATAATCCATTCATCTGACAGGTGTGGCATATGAAGAATCTGCGGAGGAGTATTTCTGTCTGTAATAAAGCCCTTTTGTGGAGAAAATCTCATTTCTGATTAGCTGGGCCTGGCTCCCCAGTGGGGTCTTCTTAGCTCCCAAGTTGGCTGGCCTATGTCCTCCCGGGCCCACCCATGGCTGCGCCCCTGCCAAGTCATGTGAAATCCATAGATTAGGCCTAATGAATTTATTTCAATTGACTGATTTCCTTATATAAACTGTAACTCAGCAAAATCTTTGAATGTTGCATTTATATGTTGCGTTTATATTTTTGTTCACTATACATTTCTCACACTAAAGGACCTGGCAGGCAAAAATAATCTCTTAAAGGGACATGCTGGTGATTGTCCTAAGGCTACAATGTACTAAAACTACCAATAAAGAATAATCACATTTGATTGTTAATCTATGGTTACCTCAAAGTCCACTGTTGATTTCAGAAAAGCAAAACAGACATTCATCCTTATGAAAGCCCTTTTACAAAAATCCCACTGTACCATACAAATCACCACACCCTGTCTCAGGGATGGCTAACTCTGGAAATTATTTTTTGTCTCTACTGAGTTAGGAAATCAGCTTTTAGTTTTCTTGCCACCTTATTTGTGGAAACAATCTTCAAGATGTTCTTACATGCTATGTTCTGATTCTTCTGAGGCCAATTCAGAAAGCTGACTGAGGACCCTTATGCTGATTAATGTCTTTGTTTTTTATGACCATATTTTTCTTTCTGCTTGCATTTTGTATTTATATTTTCATGTGTGTATTTTCTGTCATTTATGTAACTCAGGGCTCATCTATAATTATTATAAAAATTAAAAATTATTAAGTAGGTACCACCTCGATATGACACACTGGTTTCTGTCTTCCAACCTATCTTGCCCTACAAAACACATATTGGTTCTGACAGCTCATGGCCTGCGTATTTTGCAAAACTTTGTGCACAGTGCCCTCTACTGACATATGCCGTCGGAAATCGTATTTAAACAAATTAAACTACATTTCCCCTTAACCTTTTCGGTAGCACCTCGAACGTCCACAAATTCCATTGGAATCACATCACATTATCGTCCTATGGCGTACGAGAATACAACCCCATCCATTATATTCAAATTCGTATGATTCGTTCTCGTAAAGAGATTCAATCTTTCAAAATAGCTGTCAACACAGTGGGGAAGTGAACACCCTTTTCTACCATTTGGAAGAATATTTGGACGATAGAGATGGGATCTGGTCAAAGTGCGACCAGGAAAGTGTCTTTTGGAGTGGATGATGAGGACACAGTACGGGTTCTTCGTGGTGTAAAGGTAACATTCTTGGCTTGCTATCATACTTTCTAGCTAGCTAGCTAGTTACACTAACGTTAGCAAGGTGGTGTTCAAATGTGTCACCAGTGTGAGACGAATGTTTCAATTTAATATTTATTTGTCTAACTGGTACAATAGTATTTGGTCCAATGGCTGTGAAAGGATACTAGCTACATGTAGTGAGTGATGCTGCCAGACTAGCGCAGCGATGCCACCCCTATGTCTGTCACCTTGTATGAACTGGGCGAGGTTTAATAACGTTAACTAGCTAGGACATACGTGGTCATATAAAATGAGCCATTTAGGCGGGTGTATGCAGGAGAAGAAACCTGTCATCACAGCAATGTATGTTAGCTAACTAGACATAATCTCGAGGCCTACTGTTCTAGTGGTTTACACTATAAGCCGATTGGGTATGGTAGCCAGCGAGTGACTAGCCAGACATCTGCAGGCAGGATCATGCTGACCAGACCACTCGCGCGAATGTTGATTTTGTCCACCCACACCAAACGCGATCAGGACACGCAGGTTGAAATATCAAAACGAACTCTGAACCAACTATATTAATTTGGGGACAGGTTAAAAATAATTGAAACATTTATGGCAATTTTGCTAGTTAATTTGTCCTGGGATATAAATATTGGGTTGTTATTCTACTGGAAATGCACAAGGTCCTCTACTCCGAAAATTAATCCACAGATAAAAGAGTAAACCAAGTTTGTTTCTAATAATCTGTCCCTCTTCAGGCTTCTTCTTTAGACTTTATATGGCAGTTGGCAACCAACTTTAAGGCGCATTACCACCACCAACTGGACTGGAGTGTGGACCTCAGTTTGTCTTTCAATCACCCCCGTGGGCACATGCTCCTAAAAACCAATGAACTGAGGTCCACACTCCAGTCCAGTTGGTAGTGGTAATGCACCTTAAAGTTGGTTGCCAACCGCCATATAAAGTCCGAAGAAGAAGAAGCCTGAAATAGGAGAGATTACAAACTCGGCATTAAACATGTATGGCAATTTAGCTAGTTAGCTTGCACTTGCTAGCTAATTTGTCCTATTTAGCTAACTTGCTGTTGCTAGCTAATTTGTCCTATTTAGCTAGCTTGCTGTTGCTAGCTAATTTGTCCTGGGATATAAACATTGAGTTGTTTTTTTACCTGAAATGCACAAGGTCTTCTACTCCGACAATTAATCCACACATAAAACGGCCAACCGAATATTTTCTAGTTATCTCTCCTCCTTTCAGGCTTTTTCAACTTTGAAATGATATGGTGATTGGCATCTACACTTTTACCACGACAACCGGCAAAACATTTAGTCTTTCAATCACCCACGTGGGTATAACCAATAAGGAAATGGCACGTGGGTACCTGCTTCTATAAACCAATGAGGAGATGGGAGAGGCAGGACTTTCAACGCGATCTACGTCAGAAATAGGAATTACTTCTATTTTAGCCCGTGGCAACGCAGACGCTCGTTGGCGTGCGCGAGCAGTGTGTGTGCAATAATAACATGGATTTCTACATGTATTTTGCGACGTGTCCAGTCTGCTCAGCATGTTAGAGGTAAAAACTGTTGAGAAGCCTTTTTGTCCTAGACTTGGCACTCCGGTACCGCTTGCCATGCGGCAGTAGAGAGAACAGTCTATGACTGGGGTGGCTGGGGTCTTTGACAATTTTTAGGGCCTTCTTCTGACACTGCCTGGTATAGAGGTCCTGGATGGCAGGCAGCTTAGCCCCAGTGATGTACTGGGCTGTACGCACTACTATGCTTTTCAACCTATCCACAAATTAATATAGTTGGTTCAGAGTTAATTTAGATTTTTCAACCTGCGTGTCCTAATTGCGTCTGGTGTGGGTGGACAAAATCAATATGCGTGCAATGACGCACGCGTGAGAGCGGTCTGGTCGGCATGTAGCGCGATCGTGGAAAAATACATTTAGACATGCATGTTATTTAATAATTTCATCCAAACTGCTTGCGCGCATCAACGAGCGTCTGCGTAGTCAGGCGCTAAAATAGTTTTTGGGTTACATTTTTTTATGCTTGACGCGCTGAAAGTCCCGCCTCTCCCATCTCCTCATTGGTTTTTAGGAGCATATACCCACATGGGTGATTGAAAGATGAACTGAGGTCCACGCTCCAGTCCAATTCATGGTGGTAATGCACCTTAAAGTTGGCTGCCAACTGCCATATAAAGTCCACAGAAGAAAACTGACAGAGGAGAGATTTCTAGAAATAACTAACTGTAAACGTCCCCTTTTATCTGTGTATTTATTCTCGGAGTAGAGAACACACACTTTTGTGTGACTCAAAATGGGTCAAAATTCTACAAAGAACAAAGAAAAAAGGACCTTGTGCATTTCAGGTAAAATAACAACCCGATGTTTATATCCAAGGACAAATTAGCTAGCAAGCTCAAGCTAGCTATCTAGCTTGAGTAGAGGACCTTGTGCATTTCCGGTAAAATAACAACACAATGTTTATATCCCAGGACAAATTAGCTAGCTAAATTGCCATAAATATTGAAATGCT
>NW_024059761.1:0-31887 GCF_016432855.1 Salvelinus namaycush
CGCGTTTATTTGAAATACTGTCTGTCCCTGTGCCTGTACATGTGTAGTTGTGATGTGATGTCTGTGTGGTAATGTATTATATGTTGTCTGTTCCTGTGTCTGTATCTCTGTTCTGTTCTTGTATGTACTGTATGTATGTATGTAGTATGTCTGTCTTTCTGTCGTCTGTCGTCTGTCTGTCTGTCTGTCTGTCTTGTTGATGTCTGTCTTTCTGTCTGTCTGGATGTCTCGTGTGTGTGTGTCTGTAGTCTGTGTCTGTGTAGTAGGGGGGGACGTGCCGGTAATGTTGTCAGTGTGTATAATATAATGGTGTGGTCCCTTAGAGACATTTTCGTCTGCGCATTATGCCGTGTGATCTATATGGTATGGAATTTTAGAATGAATAAGAGTTAAGAGTTGAGAGGTTTGTCAGTTGGTTATTATATTCATGGTGGTCTGTGTTATTATAGTAGTTGTGTGTTAGTGTTTGTGTTGTGACGGAAAAGGTGTTGTGGTGGTGGATGTGGGTTTGTAGGTGGTATGGGGTTTGTAGAGGAGGTGTATGCGTGTGTTGGGTTATGTGTGTTATAGGTTGGTTTGTGTGTGTGTGTGTTGTGCGATTTCTATCTGTGTGCACATTGTGTTTTTTCTGCTGCCTGCCTGCCTGCCTGGTGTGTGTGTGTGTGTTGTGTTGTGTGTGTGGTCACTTGTCTTGTGGGTGTGTGTTTGTGTGTGGGGTGTGTGTGTGTGTTGTGTGTTTTCTGCATCTGTGTGTGTGTTTGTGTGTGTGCTGGTGTTTTCTGCAGGTGTGTTGAGTGTGTGTTGTGTGTTAAATAGTCTACATATACTCCCACTGACAGGGAAAAGCTCTAGGGTCAAGCCTTTATAGAATACCCAACACGGTTTCCCTGGTTGTGAGAGTGCCGCGGACGGCCATGTTGGGTCCTGAGCCCGCCAGTTGCCAGGGACAGGTTCAACTGGCCTGCCTGGCTACAGGTCATGTCCTAAACACACAGGGCTCAGCTTGCCAGGGACCTGAGTCTAAAACACTGGGGTTGTTATCTTAGAAGCAGGACAGACAAGGATCCGCAGCATCGTGTAATGTTCAGGTGAAGGATCGGTGGATGAGAGAGAGACAGACTGACGGCGGAATGGGAGGAGAGAGACAGAGAGAGAGGAGGAGTGTGGAGAGAGGGAAGAGAGGAGAGAGAGAGGAGAGAGAGAGAGAGGAGGGGGAAGGAGAGAGGAGAGAGAGAGAGAGAGAGGAGGGAGAGGGGAGGATGGAGGAGAAAGAGGAGGCAGAGAGGAAGAGGCGGGGAGGGCGGAGAGAGAGAGACGAGAGGGACCCGGCGAGGGAAGGGTGAGTGGAGTGGGAGGAGAGGAGAGACAGGAAGAGAGGGGGATCGAGTTCTTTCTTTTTTTTTTTGAGGAGAATGGGAGAGAAAAATACTAGCGCACAGAGCAGAGACTGAAGGAGAGAGAGCAAGGCGAGAAGGGGAGGATGGGAAAGAGAAGGAGACCACACGAACACCACAGAGACAGCGAAAAAAACACGACACCCCCAGAATGACAACATGAGAGGAGACAAAGGGGAGAAGATGAGAGTGGAAATGACACACGAGTGGCGGAGAGAGACGAGAGAGAGAGGAGGAGCGGACGTGATGGATGAGAGAGCGAGGAGAAAGAGAAGGGATTAGAGGGGACGAGGAAGGAAGTGCGAGAGAGGGGACGGAGAGGAAGACAAGATAGAGGAGAGAGAGTGGGGAGAAGGAGAGGGGGAGAAAGGAGAGCGAGCGAGAAGGAGGACAGGAAGAAGACAGAAAGAGAGGGATGGCGTTTTGAAGGTGAGAAGAAGGGAGAGAAGGGAGGGTGAGGCCGAGGAGATGAGAAGGAGGAGGACAGAAAGACGAAGAGAGAGGGAGCAGGGAGGAGGAGGAGGATGAGAGAGGGGGAAGATGAGAGAGACCCGAGAGAGAGAAGAGAGAGGACGAGGGGAGAAGCGAGAGAGAGAGTATGAGCGACGAGAGAAGCCGGGAGAGAGAGAACAAAGAGAGGAGAGAAAGAGACAAAGGGAGAGGAGACGAGAGAAGAGAGAGACAGAGAGAGAGGACCTGGAGAAGTAGGAGAGAGCAAGAAGAGCGACACGGAGAAGATGAGAGGAGACGAAGAGAGCGATGACGAAGAGAGGAGAGGATGATGAGACAGAGAGATAAGAGAGAAGAGAGATGGAGAGAGAAGAGGAGAGACAGAGAGAGAGACGCGAGAGACACGAGAGACAAGAGAAGACGAGAGGACGGGGAGAGACAGAGAGGGAGACCAGGAGTGAGAGACGAACTGTGAGAGAGGAGAGAGGAGAGAGAGAGACAGAGAGAGAGAAAGAGAGAGAGAGAGAAAGAGAGAGATGAAGAGAGAGAGGGAGGAGAGAGACAGAGGAGGAGAAAGAGAAGAGAGAAAGACGAAGGAGAGGAGAGAGATGGAGGAATAGAGAGGAGAGCAGAGAGCAGGAGGAGGAAGAAGAGAGAAAGAGAGAAGGACGAGACGTGAGAGAGAGAGACCGAGATGAAGAGTCAGTGAAGGAGCCAGAGAGAGAGACAGAAGAGAAGAGAGAGACGGAGACTGAGACAGAGAGACAGAGGAAGAGGAGAGGACAAGAGACAGAAGGGGAGGACGACGATGAGACACGAGCGAGAGAGGAGAAGGAGGGAGACAGAGAGGAAGAGAGAAAGGAGACATGGAGAGAGAAAGAGACGAGACAGAGAAAGAGATTAGAAGAGAGGAGAGACGAGGGAGGAGACGAGAGACGGAGAGACAAGAGAGGACGAGAAGAGGGGGAGAGGAAGAGAGGAGAGGAAGAGAGAGAGAGCGGAGAGAAGAGACCAGAGAGGAGACAGAGAGAGACAACAGGAGAGGAGGGGAAGAGAGAGCACCCCCCCACACCCCTCCCGCCCCCCGAATCCCCCCTTCTCCTTCCCTCCCGAGACAACCCCCCACCGAGAGAGGGAGGAGAGACAGGACCTCCCCGAGGAGAGAGCGACAAACGGACAACGGAAGAGAGACAACGGGAGAGGACAGACGAGGATGGGAACACACCCCCCACCGAGCCCCCAGAGATTCAAGGAGAGAGAGAAGCGTGATGCGGCGAGGCACAGTGGGGGAGTGGCACGGAGGGGGAGAGACGAGAGTGAGAGAGAAGGAGAGGAGTAGAGGGACCAATCAGGGGGAAAACGTAGGACGATGGTAGGGACTCGTGCGAACGGAGAGACGGAGAACTGAAGTCGAGAGTAGATGAGATTGAACTGAGAGGAGGAGAGAGAGAGGATTTAGAGATGAGAGGAAGAGGAGGAGAGATTAGAATGGAAGCCCGAGAGAGAGAGAGATAGGATTTGAGAGAGAGAGACAGAGACGAGAGAGGAGAGGGAGAGAGTGAGGGGACAGTGAGGGGAGGAGGCGACGGAGCGAGCCGAGGAGGAGGAGGGTATGGGGGAGGGAGCGAGGGAAGAGACGGGGGGAGGTGAGAGGGAGTGAGGAGAGAGAAGGCGAGATCGAATAGGCTTGAGGAGAGGGTCGAGAGAGAGAAGGCGGAGAGAGATGAGGAGAGAAGGAGAGAGAGATGAGGAGAGAGAGGAGAATGAGAGCGAGAGAGAGACTGGAGAGAGAGACGAGTAGAGAGAAGAGAGCGAGAACAAAGAGAGAGCAAGAGGACACAGGGAGAGAGACAAAGGGAGAGAGACAAAGGGAGAGAGAGGGACCACAGAGAGAGAGAGAGAGAGAGAGAGAGAGAGAGATGAGATATAGAGAGAGAGAGATCAGAGAGAGACAGAGAGAGAGAGAGAGCAGGACGAGAGAGAGAAGAGAGAGAGAGAGAGAGAGAGAGCGAGAGAGAGGAGGAGGACAGACAGACCGACAGAGAGAGAAGAGAGAGGAAGGAGAGGAGGGAGATATTAACGGCGTGAACACATAGGTAAGGAAAGATGGGAACATAGGAAGGGAAATATGTTGGGTCAGTGGGACTGAAGTGTGTTACAGGAGGTAAATTGATTAGTTGATCACATGAATCAGCTGTGTTGGAGATGGGATGGAGCTAATGATGATCACATCCTGTATATCCTGTAGAGATGTCTACTACTAACATGTTACTAATGATGACCACATCCTGTAGAGATGTCTACTACTAACATGTTACTAATGATGACCACATCCTGTAGAGATGTCTACTACTAACATGTTACTAATGATGATCACATCCTGTAGAGATGTCTACTACTAACATGTTACTAATGATGATCACATCCTGTAGAGATGTCTACTACTAACATGTTACTAATGATGATCACATCCTGTAGAGATGTCTACTACTAACATGTTACTAATGATGAACACATCCTGTAGAGATGTCTACTACTAACATGTTACTAATGATGATCACATCCTGTAGAGATGTCTACTACTAACATGTTACTAATGATGATCACATCCTGTAGAGATGTCTACTACTAACATGTTACTAATGATGACCACATCCTGTATATCTGTCTACTACTAACATGTTACTAATTGAATATTTCTATGGTTTCCTTCAAGCCTTTCAGTTTGGGATTGTCTCCAGGGAAACCAGGTGTGTCAAGAAAACCTGCCTATTTCTACAATTTCTTTTAAAACTCTGATTTTAAACCTAACCCTAACCTTAACTTTAGCCACACTGCTAACCTTATGCCTAACCCTAACCCTAACCTTAACCACACTGCTAACCTTATGCCTAACCCTAACCTTAACTTTAGCCACACTGCTAACCTTATGCCTAACCCTAACCCTAACCTTAACCACACTGCTAACCTTATGCCTAACCCTAACCTTAACCTTAGCCACACTGCTAACCTTACGCCTAACCCTAACCTTAACCTTAGCCACACTGCTAACCTTATGCCTGACCCTAACCTTAACCTTAGCCACACTGCTAACCTTACGCCTAACCCTAACCTTAACCTTAGCCACACTGCTAACCTTATGCCTAACCCTAACCTTAACCTTAGCCACACTGCTAACCTTATGCCTAACCCTAACCTTAACCTTAACCACACTGCTAACCTTATGCCTAACCCTAACCTTAACCACACTGCTAACCTTATGCCTAACCCTAACCTTAACCTTAACCACACTGCTAACCTTATGCCTAACCCTAACCTTAACCTTAACCACACTGCTAACCTTATGCCTAACCCTAACCTTAACCTTAGCCACACTGCTAACCTTATGCCTAACCCTAACCTTAACCTTAACCACACTGCTAACCTTACGCCTAACCCTAACCTTAACCTTAGCCACACTGCTAACCTTATGCCTAACCCTAACCTTAACCTTAGCCACACTGCTAACCTTATGCCTAACCCTAACCCTAACCTTAACCACACTGCTAACCTTATGCCTAACCCTAACCTTAACCTTAACCACACTGCTAACCTTATGCCTAACCCTAACCCTAACCTTAGCCACACTGCTAACCTTATGCCTAACCCTAACCTTAGCCACACTGCTAACCTTATGCCTAACCCTAACCTTAACCTTAACCACACTGCTAACCTTATGCCTAACCCTAACCTTAACCTTAGCCACACTGCTAACCTTATGCCTAACCCTAACCTTAACCTTAGCCACACTGCTAACCTTATGCCTAACCCTAACCTTAACCTTAGCCACACTGCTAACCTTATGCCTAACCCTAACCTTAACCTTAGCCACACTGCTAACCTTATGCATAACCCTAACCTTAACCTTAGCCACACTGCTAACCTTATGCCTAACCTTAACCTTAACCACACTGCTAACCTTATGCCTAACCCTAACCTTAACCTTAGCCACACTGCTAACCTTATGCCTAACCCTAACCTTAACCTTAGCCACACTGCTAACCTTATGCATAACCCTAACCTTAACCTTAGCCACACTGCTAACCTTATGCCTAACCCTAACCTTAACTTTAGCCACACTGCTAACCTTATGCCTAACCCTAACCTTAACCTTAGCCACACTGCTAACCTTATGCCTAACCCTAACCTTAACCACACTGCTAACCTTATGCCTAACCCTAACCTTAGCCACACTGCTAACCTTATGCCTAACCCTAACCTTAACCTTAGCCACACTGCTAACCGTATAACTAACCCTAACCTTAACCTTAACCACACTGCTAACCTTATGCCTAACCCTAACCTTAACCACACTGCTAACCTTATGCCTAACCCTAACCTTAACCACACTGCTAACCTTATGCCTAACCCTAACCTTAGCCACACTGCTAACCTTATGCCTAACCCTAACCTTAACCTTAACCACACTGCTAACCTTATGCCTAACCCTAACCTTAACCACACTGCTAACCTTATGCCTAACCCTAACCTTAACCTTAACCACACTGCTAACCTTATGCCTAACCCTAACCTTAACCTTAGCCACACTGCTAACCTTATGCCTAACCCTAACCTTAACCTTAACCACACTGCTAACCTTATGCCTAACCTTAACCTTAACCACACTGCTAACCGTATCCCTAACCCAAGAAGCTACAACATAATAAAATAAAATCTCACATTTTTACCCTATAGACAATTCAGATGTAGACATAAAGGAATTGGAGTTTTCACTCTCAGGACATTTTGTCTCTCAGCACCTCTGTGTTGTTGGGTTCAATGCCTCTAATCTGTCCTTCCATGCAAGATCCTTTCATGCCCATATATTTCATCTAATAGAGTCTACATCAGAGTTTCCCAAACTCGGTCCTGCCCCCCCCCCCCCCTTCCCCCCTGGGTTCACATTGTGGTTTCTGCCCAGAACGTTCATCATTAGTAAAAACCAAAACGTTCACCCCTTCGGGTCTGAGGACCGAGTTTGAGAAACGTTGGTGTACATCTATCGACTTGGGAAACCGGTAAAACATGTCAATTAAATGCCACGTTCAGATGACAAACATTCTCAAACGTTCCAAATAGAAACACCATGAATAGAGTCAATGTGATTCCTTATTCTACATGTCAGAGAGGCATGTGTGATCTACATTGCCTGTTTCTATCTGAATTGTCCAGACAGAAATACCATGAATAGAGTCAATGTGATTCCTTATTCTACATGTTAGAGAGGCATGTGTGATCTACATAGCCTATTTCTATCAGAACCATCCTCTGGGCATAACGAGTGGTTTTCTGTTCAGTCTGAATGGACTTGGGCCTGTTTGCTGACCGTCTCTCTGTTGTAACCATAAATAACAGTAACACCAGGCAGCCAATCTTTCCCATTCATCTCCTAATGCATGTTGCACTTTATTCACTAATTGATGTTTGTAATCAGGTAGCAGGTAGCCTAGCGATTAAGCGCGTTGGACCGGTAACATAAAGGTTGCTGGTTCGAATCCCTGAGCTGACTAGGTGAAAACTCTTGAGCAAGGCCCTTAACCCTAATTGCTCTGGATAAGAACGTTTGCTATGTGACTAAAATGCAGCTGAGATATTCCAATCAGTCACACAGAGTGATTTACAACATGAACTAAACTTAATAAAACCACATTACGAGTCAAGTCAAAGTTACATTTTTAGGTAAGAAAATGTCTAGGACACCTTTTATGGAGGTTGTGGTGGGCTCTCTTTTTAATGTGTGGGCCATTCATAAAACAACACAGAGTTTGAGAGGTGCTAAAAGAGCCCTTTAGCCTGTCCATCATCTGAAATGTCTCACTGGAGGCCTTTAGAGAGAGAGAGAGAGACATTAGATGACCTTTCAAAGCTAGATTGACTGACTTTAACATCTCTCCTCTTTCTCTCCTCTTTCTCTTTGCCACTTTTTTCCCCCTCTTTCTATAATGGTGGCCATTATCCTTCATCTTCTCATCTTAGCTGAGACTCATGCCCATCACTCTCTCTCTCTCTCTCTTTCCTATTTTCTCTTATTCTCCCATCCCTTCTCCCCCATCTCTCTCTTTTTCAAACTGTCAAAAATGTGTTTGGTTTAAAAGTAAAAATCAATTCCCTGGACAAAAAAAAAGCCTAAATCTGACAAGAAAGTTCTGAGAGTGATATTATTACATCTATTGTGGGTAATGGAGTTTGTCTCTGTCTTACACCCCCCCCCCCCCCCCCCCCCTTGCTGCTGTGATGGCACACTGTGGTATTTCACGTAATAAATATGTCATTTTATCTTAATTGGAATTATTTTCTTTCTGGGTCTGTGTAATCTGAGGGAAATATGCGTCTCTAATATGGTCATACATTTGGCAGGAGGTTAGGAAGTGCAGCTCAGTTTCCACCTCATGTGCGGTGTTGCACATACAGTCTTCTCTTTAGAGCCATGTCTGCCTACGGCGGCCTTTCTCAATAGCAAGGCTATGCTCACTGAATCTGTACATAGTCAACGATGTCCTTAAGTTTGGGTCAGTCACAGTGATCAGGTATTCTGCCACTGTGTACTCTCTGTTTTGGGCCAAATAACATTCTAGTTTGCTCTTTTTTTTTTGTAAATTCTTTGCTATGTGTCAGGTAATTATCTTTTTGTTTTCTCATGATTTGGTTGGGTTTAATTGTGTTGCTGTCCTTGGGCTCTGTGGGGTCCGTTTGTGTTTGTGAACAGAGCCCCAGGACCAGCTTGCTTAGGGGACTCTTCTCCAGGTTCATCTCTCTGTAGGTGATGGCTTTGTTATGGAATGTTTGGGAATCACTTCCATTTAGGTGGTTGTAGAATTGAACGGCACTTTTCAGAATTTTGAAAGTTAGCGGATATCGGCCTAATTCTGCTCTGCATGCGTTATTTGGTGTTTTACGTTGTACATGGCAGAATGCAGAATTCTGCACGCAGAGTTTCAATTTGGTGTTTGTCCCATTTTGTGAATTCTTGGTTGGTGAGCGGACCCCAGACCTCACAACCATAAAGGGCAACGGGTTCTATAACTGATTCAAGTATTTTAAACCAGATCCTAATTGGTTTTCATGGTCACTGGACTGTTTTTGGAACTCCATTATTTTTGTATTTTTGTCTTACTAAGATTTACTGTCATGACCCAGGCACCAAATCATCAGCAGACAGTAGACATTTGACATCAGATTCTAGTTGGACGAGGCCGGGTGCTGCAGACTGTTCTAGTGCCCTCGCCAATTCCTTGATATACAGTGGGGCAAAAAAGTATTTGGTCAGCCACCAATTGTGCAAGTTCTCCCACTTAAAAAGATGAGAGAGGCCTGTAATTTTCATCATAGGTACACTTCAACTATGAAGTTGCAAAGAATGAGCAGTATGGCTGGTGGCATTGTCATGCTGGAGGGTCATGTCAGGATGAGCCTGCAGGAAGGGTACCACATGAGGGAGGAGGATGTCTTCCATGTAACAGCATTGAGATTGCCTGCAATGACAACAAGCTCAGTGCGATGATGCTGGGACACACAGCCCCAGACCATGACGGACCCTCCACCTCCAAATCGATCCCGATCCAGAGTACAGGCCTCGGTGTAATGCTCATTCCTTTGACGATAAACACGAATCTGACCATCACTCCTGGTTAAACAAAACCGCGACTCGTCAGTGAAGAGCACTTTTGCCAGTCCTGTCTGGTCCAGCGACGGGGGCTTTGTGCCAATAGGCGACGTTGTTACCTATGATGTCTGGAGAGGACCTGCCTTTACAACAGGCCTACAAGCCCTCAGGCCAGCCTCTCTCAGCCTATTGCGGACAGTCTGAGCACTGATGGAGGGATTGTGCGTTCCTGGTGTATATCGGGCAGTTGTTGTTGCCATCCTGTAACTGTCCCGCAGGTGTGATGTTCAGATGTATCGATCCTGTGCAGGTGTTGTTACACGTGGTCTGCCACTGCGAGGACGATCACCTGTCCATCCTGTCTCCCTGTAGCACTGTGTTAGGTTTCTCACATTGCAATTTATTGCCCTGGCCACATCTGCAGTCGTCTTGCATCCTTGCAGCATGCCTAAGGCACGTTCACACAAATGAGCAGGAACCCTGGTGTTTTTTGTTTTTTGGAGTTTTTCAGAGTCAGTAGAAAGTTCTCTTTGGTGTCCTAAGTGGTTTGATTCTATGGATTCTTCAATTACAATGAGCAGATTTCTGACGTGCTTTTCCTTCTTTTTCCGTATTGTATTTCTGTATTGTTTTAGTCATTCACCATTTTGAAGGCGTAGGCTCAGGTTTTCTGTATTGTTTTAGTCATTCACCATAGTGAAGGCGTAGACTCAGGTTTTCTGTATTGTTTTAGTCATTCACCATTTTGAAGGCGTAGGCTCAGGTTTTCTGTATTGTTTTAGTCATTCACCATAGTGAAGGCGTAGGCTCAGGTTTTTTGTATTGTTTTAGTCATTCACCATAGTGAAGGCGTAGACTCAGGTTTTCTGTATTGTTTTAGTCATTCACCATTTTGAAGGCGTAGGCTCAGGTTTTCTGTATTGTTTTAGTCATTCACCATAGTGAAGGCGTAGGCTCAGGTTTTCTGTATTGTTTTAGTCATTCACCATAGTGAAGGCGTAGGCTCAGGTTTTCTGTATTGTTTTAGTCATTCACCATTTTGAAGGCGTAGGCTCAGGTTTTCTGGGTCTCCATGTTTTTTGTTGGATAGGTTTCTCAATTTCTTTCATAGGTTCTTGCATTCTTCATGAAACAATTTGTTATTGTCACACCCTGATCTGTTTCACCTGTCCTTGTGCTTGTCTCCACCCTCCTCCAGGTGTCACTCATCTTCCCCATGATCCCCTGGGCACTTATACCTGTGTTCTCTGTTTGTCTGTTGCCAGTTAGCCTTCTTTGTCAAGTCAACCAGTGTTTTGTCTCAGCTCCTGCTTTTCCCCAGTCTCTCTTTTCTCGCTCTCCTGGTTTTGACCTTTGCCTGTCCTGACTCTGAGCCCACCTGCCTGACCACTCTGCCTGCCTCTAACCCTGAACCTGCCTGCCATCCAGTGCCTTTGCCACTGCTCTGGATTATCGACCCCTGCCTGCCTTGACCTGTCATTTGCCTGCCCCTGTTGCTGTAAAAAACATTGTTAATTCAACACAGTCTGCATTTGGGTCTTACCTGAAACATGATAGTCATTGTTAATATTCTTAGGTTGTCTGTTTGAAATGTTTTGATTTGTGAGGTCAAATATACTGTTTATGTTTTCTTTTGCCAGGGTTACACCTTCACTATTACGGTGAAACATATTTTCCCGGAAATTGTCTAGAAAAGCTTGAATTTGTTGTTGCCTAATAGTTTTTTGGTAGATTTCCACACTACTCTCATTCAGTTTCCAAAGCATTTCTTAAAAAACCTATTAAGTATCGGCCCCTTTTTTTCAATTTTGGCCTAAAATGACATTCCCAAGTCTAACTGCCTGAAGCTCAGGCCCTGAAGCGAGGACATGCATATTCTTGATACCATTTGAAAGGAAACACTTTGAAGTTTGTAGAAATGTGAAAGGAATGTAGGATAATATAACACATTAGATCTGGTACAGCACTTTGAGATATCAGCTGATGTACGAAGGGCTATATAAATAAAATTGATTTGATTTGGTAAAAGATAATACAAAGAAAAAACAGCATTTTTTTTGTATTTGTTTGTACCATCATTTTTTAAATGCAGGAGAAAGGCCATCATGTATTATTCCAGTCCAGGTGCAATTTGGATTTGGGCCACTAGATGGCAGCAGAGTATGTGCACCGTTTTAGACTGATCCAATGAACCATTGCATTGCTGTTAAAAATGTTGTATCAAGACTGCCCATATGTGCCTAATGTGTTTATTAATAACTTTTCATATTCAAAACTGTGCACTCTCCTCAAACAATAGCATGGCATTATTTCACTGTAATAGCTGCTGTAAATTGGACAGTACAGTTAGATTATCAAGAATTGAAGCTTTCTGCCAATATCAGAGATGTCTATTTCCTGGGACATGTTCTTGTTACTTACAACTTCATGCTAATCACATTAGCCTACGTTAGCCAAGAGATGAGGCCTGCCTTTTGAGGCACAGTCTCGAAGCCTACCATGGACTATGTACAGACCCAGCATCCAATAGAGCTGCAGGAGTTTTGACCCGTTTTTGTTGGATATGTTGTTGTAGTCGTGTCTAGCATATGGGGGAGGGAATGTTGTCGTCTCCAGGTAGATGTTTGTCCCTGTGTGCTGAGGGTGTCAGGTTCTTGTCCAGTTCAGTCATTTAGGTCGCTACAGAAAAGTCCATGTCCCTGGGCCTGAACATTGTTGATCTCCCCCTCTAAGATGGAGAAGCTGTCATCGTTAAAGTGTAGGGATTCTATTGGGTGGATATACAGTTGAAGTCGGAAGTTTACATACACTTAGGTTGGAGTCATTAAAACTCGTTTTTCAACCACTCCATAAATTTGTTAACAAACTAACTATATTGTTAACAAGCTATAGTTTTGGCAAGTCGGTTAGGACATCTACTTTGTGCATGACACAAATAATTTTCCCAACAATTGTTTACACAGATTATTTCACTTATAATTCATTGTATCACAATTCCAGTGGGTCAGAAGTTTACATACACTAAGTTGACTGTGCCTTTAAACAGCTTGGAAAATTCCAGAAAATGATGTCATGGCTTTAGAAGCTTCTGATAGGCTAATTGACATCATTTGAGTCAATTGGAGGTGTACCTGTGGATGTATTTCAAACCATAATAGAACTCTATGGCCATAATGACCATCGTTATGTTTGGAGGAAGAAGGGGGAGGCTTGCAAGCCGAAGAACACCATCCCAAACTTGAAGCATGGGGGTCATGTTGTGGGGGTGCTTTGCTGTAAGAGGGACTGGTGCACTTCACAAAATAGATGGCATCATGAGAAAGGAAAATTATGTGGATAGATTGAAGCATCATCTCAAGACATCAGTAAGTAAGTTAAAGCTTAGTCGCAAATGGGTCTTCCAAATGGACAAGCATACTTCCAAATGGACAAGCATACTTCCAAATGGACAAACATACTAGGTATGGCCTA
The DNA here is from genome assembly GCF_016432855.1 of Salvelinus namaycush. Classification (NCBI taxonomy): domain Eukaryota; kingdom Metazoa; phylum Chordata; class Actinopteri; order Salmoniformes; family Salmonidae; genus Salvelinus; species Salvelinus namaycush. The sequence continues at coordinate 12,958 of NW_024059761.1, forward strand.
TTTATTGCCATACCACCTCATGCCATTTACACACACTGTATATAGACTTTCTTTTTTTCTATTGTGTTATTGACTGAACACTTGTTTATTCCATGTAACTCTGTGTTGTTGTTTCTGTCACACTGCTTTGCTTTATCTTGGCCAGGTCGCAGTTGAATATAAGAACTTGTTCTCAACTTGCTTACCTTGTTAAATAAAGGTGAAATAAAACAAATGTAAAAAGTTGTGGCAAAATGGCTTAAGGACAACAAAGTCAAGGTATTGGAATGGCCATCACAAAGCCCTGACCTCAAACCTATAGAAAATTTGTGGGCAGAACTGAAAAAGCATGTGTGAGCATGGATGCCTACAAACCTGACTCAGTTACACCAGCTCTGTCGGGAGGAATGGGCCAAATTCACCCAACTTATTGTGGGAAGCTTGTGGAAGGCTACCTGAAACATTTGAACCAAGTTAAACAATTTAAAGTCAATGCTACCAAATACTAATTGAGTGTATGTAAACTTCTGACCCACCGCGAAAATGTGATGAAATTAAAATAAAGTGGTGATCCTAACGGACATAAAACAGGGAATTTTTACTTGGATTCAATGTCAGGAATTGTGAAAAACTGAGTTTAAATGTATTTGACTAAGGTGTATGTAAACTTCCGACTTCAACGTAGGTAGCACACATGAGGACCTTTCTCTCTGTTGAGATCATTTACTTATTCATTTCTAGCCAGATGTAAAATGTTCCTGTTTTGACTAATTTAATAGAGTGGGTTAGGTCTGCTCTATATGAAATTAGCATACCCCCTGAGTCTCTTTCCTGTTTCACACCTGGTAGTTTGGTGGATGGGACTACCTGCTCTCTGTAACCTAGAGGGCAACCAGTGGGTCCGTCTCCTTTATACCATGTTTCTTGTAGGATTGACAATGTCTGTATTTCCAATTTCCTTGTTGAAGTCTGGTTCCTGCTCTTTAGGCCAAAGGCAGATGACCTCAGACCTTGTATATTCCAGGATGAGATAGTAAAAGCTTTGTGTTCCATATTGTCTAGTGGTGTTTTTGTGTGGTTTAGGCCCGGACCATCACAGTAGGTGTGAGCAGAGCATGTTGAGCAGCTGATAAATACCTCTTAGGTCGCAGGATGGGGCTTGGGCGGGTGTGATAGTGGGGGTTGGGCCTGTTGTTCTGCTTACGGCCTAGGCATATGTCCTGCTGTCATGTTGAGTTCCTTGCATGGGGTGGGCGGAAGGGGCATAGGTCTGATATGGAGTGTGGCCAGGGTTTGCTTGGCATGGTCTTAGCTGTTTGGGGTGTGGCTGGTGATGCTGTGCTCTGGGTGTAGGTCCTCTTGGCATGAATTCTCTTTGTGCAGGTCCTTCAGAAGGGTGTCTCGCTGGTCTGGGTTGGGTGTCCGTTGCTCTGTTGCTCCTGTGTGAGGTGATGGGGCTACGGTTGAGGGTGACATCCTTCAAGGGTCCTGGCAAAGTTGGGATTGCTGCCTTGTAGAGGTGGACCTGGTCGTAAAGGCTGTTCAAGTCCAGGGTGGAGTGGTGGGCCAGGTAGACATTTGGTTTTGAGGCACAGTCTCGTGAAATGCTTGCATTCACCCGCTGTATGGTGGCAGGGTGAATGTATTTTCGTGGTAGCAGGGTGGAGATGACCACTTGTACGTTGGTGAAAGTGGAAGAAGCTTTTTCAATCACTCCCTTGAGTGCTGTGGCCACCCTTTCCTGCTGGGCCCTCAGGTCATTTGTGCCCGTGTGAATTATGATGTGGCTGGGGGACCTTAGTCTGTCCTCTGACAACAGCTCCAGGGCATACCTAGTGTTTGGGCACCAGAGTTTAGCCACTTTGTGTTTGGGAAAAAGTTTTTACACTTGAATGTATTTTCCATTTGAGTCAATGAGGAGCACAATCTCTGGCTTTTTGTGTGTCCTCAGTGGATGTGTGGGAGTCGTCAAGAGAGCAATCAGGGGAGCTGACAGGGGGGCTGTTAGGAGGGGGTGGGGTCTGTTGGGTTGGTGGGTCCTGTGTTGCCTGTCCCATTGTTGTGTTGGGGTCCGGATCAGGAGTGGGCTGTTCTGCTGGCTTCTCTGGGGGATTATGATGTCATTCTGGGGTATTATGATGTTATTCCGGGGGATTATGATGTCATTCTGGGGTATTATGATGTTATTCCGGGGGATTATGATATCATTCTGGGGGATTATGATGTCATTCCGGGGGATTATGATGTCATTCTGGGGTATTATGATGTATTCTGGGGTATTATGATGTCATTCCGGGGGATTATGATGTCATTCTGGGGTATTATGATGTATTCTGTCACACCTCAGTTTTCTCACCTCCTCATTCAGTGTCGTGTTCCTCTTTAAGTTCTCTCACGTCAGTCCATAGAGCAGCCAGCTCTCTTAGACAGCCATCCATCTCCACCTTTTGCCCTCCGTGTCTTGTTGGTAGACAGTTGTTATGCTGGTCTGTTTTCTGGGTTTGTTCTGTCTGGGTTGTGTGGACTAGCTCTCTGATCTCCACCATGTCTCTCTCCAGCTCCTGTGAATTTATCCCTCTCAATGATGGAGGCGCAATGCAGTTGTTGGACCTGGGTTTGTTCAGTGCTCGGAGGGGGGGGGACTATCCATGTCTGCAGGACAGTTTGAAGACGATCAGACTGACTCAGGATGGGGGAGTCGTCACAGAGAGAACATTTTTCCTGCTGTGCTCTCGCTTTGATCACATCAAAGTCCTTCTGGAAGTGCATGAGGATGTCCTGTACCGTTACTGTCCCAGACTTGTAGAGGTTAACAGAGGTTGTTTCAATATCCTCAATGTATTCTGAGTTTCCACCCTGGGCCAATACCCTCTCTCTTGACATAAGGGTTGTGTCCTCTTTATAGCACTGTGCCATGCCAGGGGATGGTCTGTGTGGAAAATGAAGTTGCTTCTATTCCACCTCTTTTGTAGCAGTCAGCAAATAGTGTCTCTGGATTGTCTTTGAGGAGCTTTTTTCTCCTCACATTGTTTTAGGCTCAAGTGTTTTCACACCTTAAGTGCTTAATTGATCAGGTCCGTGTTTCTTTCTTAGCAGCTTGGTGCTTTGTAGCTGTATTAATTAAGCTCTATATAACAAAATTCCCTCGAGATTATTGTCTTTCATTTTTAGAAGTAGGTTGAGACTGAACTTTACTCAGTGTTGTTTTGCAGATGGTATTTACCAGGTTCCACAGTGTTTCTTCTGCAGGTTTCTTGGTTTGTTAGAAGTGTTTTTCTTGGTCTTCCTCGTCCATTCAGGTCATTTGATCTAAAATCAAGGTTTAAGGTATGGAATTGTGATTTGGATTGAAGGTTTTGCTGTTGAGGTTAGTATCCTGTATAAGTCCTTGAGAAAAAAATTATAGTTTATCTATATTTATCCAGGAGCCCCCCCCCTCTCTCCTCTCTTTCTCTCCTCTCTCTCTCTGTCTCTGCCCCCCTCTCTCCCTCCTCTCACGCTTTCTTTTCACCCCTCTCTCTCTCTCTCTCCCTCTCTCTCTCTCTCTCTCTCTCTCTCTCTCTCTCTCCCTCTCTCTCTCTCTCTCTCTCTCTCTCTCTCTCTCTCTCTCTCTCTCTCTCTCTCTCAATTCAATTCAAGGGGCTTTATTGGCATGGGAAACATGTGTTAACATTGCCAAAGCAAGTGAGGTAGATATTATACAAAAGTGAAATAAACAATACAAATTAACAGTAAACATTACACATACAGAAGTTTCAAAACAATAAAGACATTACAAATGTTATATTATATATATACAGTGTTGTAACAATGTACAAATGGTTAAAGCACACAAGTTAAAATAAATAAGCATAAATATGGGTTGTATTTACAATGGTGTTTGTTCTTCACTGGTTGCCCTTTTCTTGTGGCAACAGGTCACAAATCTTGCTGCTGTGATGGCACACTGTGGAATTTCTCCCAGTAGATATGGGAGTTTATCAAAATTGGATTTGTTTTCAAATTCTTTGTGGATCTGTGTAATCTGAGGGAAATATGTGTCTCTAATATGGTCATACATTTGGCAGGAGGTTAGGAAGTGCAGCTCAGTTTCCACCTCATTTTGTGGGCAGTGTGCACATAGCCTGTCTTCTCTTGAGAGCCATGTCTGCCTACGGCGGCCTTTCTCAATAGCAAGGCTATGCTCACTGAGTCTGTACATAGTCAAAGCTTTCCTTAAGTTTGGGTCAGTCACAGTGGTCAGGTATTCTGCCACTGTGTACTCTCTGTTTAGGGCCAAATAGCATTCTAGTTTGCTCTGTTTTTTTGTTAATTCTTTCCAATGTGTCAAGTAATTATCTTTTTGTTTTCTCATGATTTGGTTGGGTCTAATTGTGCTGTTGTCCTGGGGCTCTGTGGGGTGTGTTTGTGTTTGTGAACAGAGCCCTAGGACCAGCTTGCTTAGGGGACTCTTCTCCAGGTTCATCTCTCTGTAGGTGATGGCTTTGTTATGGAAGGTTTGGGAATCGCTTCCTTTTAGGTGGTTGTAGAATTTAACGGCTCTTTTCTGGATTTTGATAATTAGTGGGTATCGGCCTAATTCTGCTCTGCATGCATTATTTGGTGTTCTACGTTGTACACGGAGGATATTTTTGCAGAATTCTGCATGCAGAGTCTCAATTTGGTGTTTGTCCCATTTTGTGAAATCTTGGTTGGTGAGCGGACCCCAGACCTCACAACCATAAAGGGCAATGGGCTCTATGACTGATTCAAGTATTTTTAGCCAGATCCTAATTGGTATGTTGAAATTTATGTTCCTTTTGATGGCATAGAAGGCCCTTCTTGCCTTGTCTCTCAGATCGTTCACAGCTTTGTGGAAGTTACCTGTGGTGCTGATGTTTAGGCCGAGGTATGTATAGTTTTTTGTGTGCTCTAGGGCAACGGTGTCTAGATGGAATTTGTGGTCCTGGTGACTGGACCTTTTTTGGAACACCATTATTTTGGTCTTACTGAGATTTACTGTCAGGGCCCAGGTCTGACAGAATCTGTGCAGAAGATCTAGGTGCTGCTGTAGGCCCTCCTTGGTTGGTGACAGAAGCACCAGATCATCAGCAAACAGTAGACATTTGACTTCGGATTCTAGTAGGGTGAGACCGGGTGCTGCAGACTGTTCTAGTGCCCGCGCCAATTCGTTGATATATATATTGAAGAGGGTGGGGCTTAAGCTGCATCCCTGTCTCACCCCACGACCCTGTGTGAAGAAATGTGTGTGTTTTTTGCCAATTTTAACCGCACACTTGTTGTTTGTGTACATGGATTTTATAATGTCGTATGTTTTACCCCCAACACCACTTTCCATCAATTTGTATAGCAGACCCTCATGCCAAATTGAGTCGAAGGCTTTTTTGAAATCAACAAAGCATGAGAAGACTTTGCCTTTGTTTTGGTTTGTTTGGTTGTCAATTAGGGTCAAGTAGGGTGAATACATGGTCTGTTGTACGGTAATTTGGTAAAAAGCCAATTTGACATTTGCTCAGTACATTGTTTTCATTGAGGAAATGTACGAGTCTGCTGTTAATGATAATGCAGAGGATTTTCCCAAGGTTACTGTTGACGCATATTCCACGGTAGTTATTGGGGTCAAATTTGTCTCCACTTTTGTGGATTGGGGTGATCAGTCCTTGGTTCCAAATATTGGGGAAGATGCCAGAGCTAAGGACGATGTTAAAGAGTTTTAGTATAGCCAATTGGAATTTGTTGTCTGTATATTTGATCATTTCATTAAGGATACCATCAACACCACAGGCCTTTTTGGGTTGGAGGGTTTTTATTTTGTCCTGTATTCAAGGTAATTGGAGAATCCAGTGGGTTCTGGTAGTCTTTAATAGTTGATTCTAGGATTTGTATTTGATCATGTATATGTTTTTGCTCTTTATTCTTTGTTATAGAGCCAAAAAGATTGGAGAAGTGGTTTACCCATACATCTCCATTTTGGATAGATAATTCTTCGTGTTGTTGTTTGTTTAGTGTTTTCCAATTTTCCCAGAATTGGTTAGAGTCTATGGAGTCTTCAATTACATTGAGCTGATTTCTGACGTGCTGTTCCTTCTTTTTCCGTAGTGTATTTCTGTATTGTTTTAGTGATTCACCATAGTGAAGGCGTAGACTCAGGTTTTCCGGGTCTCTATGTTTTTGGTTGGACAGGTTTCTCAATTTATTTCTTAGATTTTTGCATTCTTTATCAAACCATTTGTCATTGTTGTTCATTTTCTTCGGTTTTCTATTTGAGATTTTTAGATTTGATAGGGAAGCTGAGAGGTCAAATATACTGTTAAGATTTTCTACTGCCAAGTTTACACCTTCACTATTGCAGTGGAACATTTTACCCAGGAAGTTGTCTAAAAGGGATTGAATTTGCTGTTGCCTAATTGTTTTTTGGTAGGTTTCCAAACTGCATTCCTTCCATCTATAGCATTTCTTAATGTTACTCAGTTCCTTTGGCTTTGATGCCTCATGATTGAGTATTGCTCTGTTCAAGTAGACTGTGATTTTGCTGTGGTCTGATAGGGGTGTCAGTGGGCTGACTGTGAACGCTCTGAGAGACTCTGGGTTGAGGTCAGTGATAAAGTAGTCTACAGTGCTACTGCCAAGAGATGAGCTATAGGTGAACCTACCATAGGAGTCCCTTCGAAGCCTACCATTGACTATGTACATACCCAGCGTGCGACAGAGCTGCAGGAGTTGTGACCAGTTTTTGTTGGTTATGTTGTCATAGTTGTGCCTAGGGGGGCATATGGGGGAGGGAATGCTGTCACCTGCAGGCAGGTGTTTGTCCCCCTGTGTGCTGAGGGTGTCAGGTTCTTGTCCAGTTCTGGCATTTAGGTCATTTAGGTCTCTCTCTCTCTCTCTCATTCTCTTTTCACCTCTCTCTGTCTCAGCCCCCTCCCCTCTGTCTCTCTCTGTCTCTCTCTCTCTCTCTCATTCTCTTTTCACCTCTCTCTGTCTCAGCCCTCTCCCCTCTCTCTCTCTCTCTCACTCTCTCTTTTAGTCCTCCACACTTGACAAGAGAAAAAAGTCTGTCTTAACACACATATTCTTAAAGAATAGAACAGTGACTTGTGACGGGCAGAATGGAGACACCTAAGAAGCTGAAGAAAGACATTTCAATCTCTGGTGTAAAAAAATGGATAGGAGAAAAAATATTGTGTGTGTGTGAGCATATGTGTGTGTGTGTGTGTGTGTGTGTGTGTGTGTGTGTGTGTGTGTGTGTGTGTGTGTGTGTGTGTGTGTGTGTGTGTGTGTGTGTGTGTGTGTGTGTGTGTGTGTGTGTGTGTGTGTGTGTGTGTGTGTGTGGTTTCATTGTGTGTGTGTGTCTGTGTGTCTGTGTGTGGTTTCATTGTGTGTGTGTGTCTGTGTGTCTGTGTGTGGTTTCATTGTGTGTGTGTGTGTCTTTGTCTGTGTGTGGTTTCATTGTGTGTGTCTGTGTGTCTGTGTGTGGTTTCATTGTGTGTGTGTGTCTGTGTGTCTGTGTGTGGTTTCATTGTGTGTGTGTGTCTGTGTGTCTGTGTGTGGTTTCATTGTGTGTGTGTGTCTGTGTGTGGTTTCATTGTGTGTGTGTGTGTGTGTGTGTGTGTCTGTGTGTGGTTTCATTGTGTGTGTGTGTCTGTGTGTCTGTGTGTGGTTTCATTGTGTGTGTGTGTGTCTGTGTGTCTGTGTGTGGTTTCAATGTGTGTCTGTGTGTGGTTTCATTGTGTGTATGTGTGTCTGTCTGTGGTTTCAATGTGTGTGTGTGTGTCTGTGTGTCTCTGTGTGGTTTCATTGTGTGTGTGTGTGTGTCTGTGTGTCTGTGTGTGGTTTCATTGTGTGTCTGTGTTGTTTCATTGTGTGTGTGTGTCTGTGTGTGTGTGTGTGTGTGTGTGTGTGTGTGTGTGTGTGTGTGTGTGTGTGTGTGTGTGTCTGTGTGTGGTTTCAATGTGTGTGTGGTTTCGTTGTGTGTGGTTTCGTTGTGTGTGCGTGTGTAACCGATGTGAAATAGCTAGCTAGTTAGCGGTGGTGCGCGCTAATAGACTTTCAATCGGTGACGTCACTTGCTTTGAGACCTTGAAGTAGTGGTTCCCCTTGCTCTGCAAGGGCCGCAGCTTTTGTGGAGCGATGGGTAACGATGCTTCGTGGGTTGATGTGTGCAGAGGGGCCCTGGTTCGCGCCTGGGGCGAGGGGACGGACTAAAGTTATACCGTTACAGATGGTTTCGTTAGGAGTAGGATCCAGGTGTACCAGATGCATATTGGACACCCCTCCCCAACAGTAGGATCCAGGTGTACCAGATGCATATTGGACACCCCTCCCCAACAGTAGGATCCAGGTGTACCAGATGCATATTGGACACCCCTCCCCAACAGTAGGGTCCAGGTGTACCAGATGCATATTGGACACCCCTCCCCAACAGTAGGATCCAGGTGTACCAGATGCATATTGGACACCCCTCCCCAACAGTAGGGTCCAGGTGCACCAGATGCATATTGGACACCCCTCCCCAACAGTAGGATCCAGGTGTACCAGATGCATATTGGACACCCCTCCCCAACAGTAGGATCCAGGTGTACCAGATGCATATTGGACACCCCTCCCCAACAGTAGGATCCAGGTGTACCAGATGCATATTGGACACCCCTTCCCAACAGTAGGATCCAGGTGTACCAGATGCATATTGGACACCCCTCCCCAACAGTAGGGTCCAGGTGTACCAGATGCATATTGGACACCCCTCCCCAACAGTAGGATCCAGGTGTACCAGATGCATATTGAACACCCTTCCCCAACAGTAGGATCCAGGTGTACCAGATGCATATTGGACACCCCTCCCCAACAGTAGGATCCAGGTGTACCAGATGCATATTGGACACCCCTTCCCAACAGTAGGGTCCAGGTGTACCAGATGCATATTGGACACCCCTCCCCAACAGTAGGATCCAGGTGTACCAGATGCATGTTGGACACCCCTCCCCAACAGTAGGGTCCAGGTGTACCAGATGCATATTGGACACCCCTCCCCAACAGTAGGATCCAGGTGTACCAGATGCATATTGGACACCCCTCCCCAACAGTAGGGTCCAGGTGTACCAGATGCATATTGGACACCCCTCCCCAACAGTAGGATCCAGGTGTACCAGATGCATATTGGACACCCCTCCCCAACAGTAGGATCCAGGTGTACCAGATGCATATTGGACACCCCTCCCCAACAGTAGGATCCAGGTGTACCAGATGCATATTGGACACCCCTCCCCAACAGTAGGGTCCAGGTGTACCAGATGCATATTGGACACCCCTCCCCAACAGTAGGGTCCAGGTGTACCAGATGCATATTGGACACCCCTCCCCAACAGTAGGATCCAGGTGTACCAGATGCATATTGGACACCCCTCCCCAACAGTAGGATCCAGGTGTACCAGATGCATATTGGACAGCCCTCCCCAACAGTAGGGTCCAGGTGTACCAGATGCATATTGGACACCCCTCCCCAACAGTAGGGTCCAGGTGTACCAGATGCATATTGGACACCCCTCCCCAACAGTAGGATCCAGGTGTTCCAGATGCATATTGGACACCCCTCCCCAACAGTAGGATCCAGGTGTACCAGATGCATATTGGACATCCCTCCCCAACAGTAGGGTCCAGGTGTACCAGATGCATATTGGACACCCCTCCCCAACAGTAGGATCCAGGTGTACCAGATGCATATTGGACACCCCTCCCCAACAGTAGGGTCCAGGTGTACCAGATGCATATTGGACACCCCTCTCCAACAGTAGGATCCAGGTGTACCAGATGCATATTGGACACCCCTCCCCAACAGTAGGGTCCAGGTGTACCAGATGCATGTTGGTGGCTATGGCTCCATGTATTATCCTCCATTGGAGGTCAGCTGTCCTCTTTTCAATAGGCCGTTTGTGAAACAGAGGCTCTTCAAAAGGCCACATCCCTGGTGGCGTGCCGGCCTTACAGGACGAGTTAAAACTCTCCAAGCCTGCATAACAGACTCATAAAATGGAGTCAGGCCAGGCAACTCACCCCCCTCCAGCTTTAACAGGAAAAGGTGCTTGTCTAAGCCCAAACAGCCCGCTCTCCTCATCAATGTGTGGGCTGTGTCGACCCAGCTAGAACCGTCACTGTACAACAGTCTCTGGGCTGCTTGAAGCCGGAAAGCCATGATCCTAGAGGAAATGTCCACCAGGCCTTGCCCCCCCTCGTGCAGTGGCAGGTACAGGGCTGCAGCTTTAACCCAGTGTTATCCAGACCAGAATAAATTGACAAGGGTCTTCTGAAGCTCTTGTATCAGACCCCCCGGTGGCTGTAAAATCATTAGTCTGTACCACAGGGTAGAGGCAGCAATATTATTGGCTGCCATTACCCTTCCCCTATAAGACAGCTGGGGTAGCACCCATTGCACACCCTTTCTCCAATACACCCTCCCAAAACATGACATCATGTAACAACTTAACATTTTAATACCAATAAGGTGATGACCTTCGTGGACAAGTGAATATCAACAGTAACAATATGGTGATCAGAGAAACCCACAGGAGTGATGTCACACCTTTCAACCCTACTACAGTAGTGATCAGATACATACAACCTGTCTCACCTTCCAACCCTACTACAGTAGTGATCAGATACAACCTGTCTAACCTTCCAACCCTACTACAGTAGTGATCAGATTCATACAACCTGTCTAACCTTCCAACCCTACTAGAGATCAGATACATACAACCTGTCTCACCTTCCAACCCTACTACAGTAGAGATCAGATACATACCAACCTGTCTCACCTTCCAACCCTGCTACAGTAGAGATCAGATACATACAACCTGTCTAACCTTCCAACCCTACTACAGTAGTTATCAGATACAACCTGTCTAACCTTCCAACCCTACTACAGTAGTGATCAGATACATACAACCTGTCTAACCTGTCTAACCTTCCAACCCTACTACAGTAGTGATCAGATACATACAACCTGTCTAACCTTCCAACCCTACTACAGTAGTGATCAGATACATACAACCTGTCTCACCTTCCAACCCTACTACAGTAGTGATCAGATACATACAACCTGTCTAACCTTCCAACCCTACTAGAGATCAGATACATACAACCTGTCTAACCTTCCAACCCTACTACAGTAGTGATCAGATACAACCTGTCTCACCTTCCAACCCTACTACAGTAGTGATCAGATACATACAACCTGTCTAACCTTCCAACCCTACTACAGTAGAGATCAGATACATACAACCTGTCTAACCTTCCAACCCTACTACAGTAGAGATCAGATACATACAACCTGTCTAACCTTCCAACCCTACTACAGTAGTGATCAGATACATACAACCTGTCTAACCTTCCAACCCTACTAGAGATCAGATACATACAACCTGTCTAACCTTCCAACCCTACTACAGTAGTGATCAGATACAACCTGTCTCACCTTCCAACCCTACTACAGTAGTGATCAGATACAACCTGTCTCACCTTCCAACCCTACTACAGTAGTGATCAGATACAACCTGTCTCACCTTCCAACCCTACTACAGTAGTGATCAGATACATACAACCTGTGTAACCTTCCAATCCTACTACAGTAGTGATCAGATACATACAACCTGTCTAACCTTCCAACCCTAATACAGTAGTGATCAGATACATACAACCTGTCTAACCTTCCAACCCTAATACAGTAGTGATCAGATACATACAACCTGTCTAACCTTCCAACCCTAATACAGTAGTGATCAGATACATACAACCTGTCTAACCTTCCAACCCAACTACAGTAGTGATCAGATACATACAACCTGTCTAACCTTCCAACCCTACTACAGTAGTGATCAGATACATACAACCTGTCTAACCTTCCAACCCTACTACAGTAGTGATCAGATACATACAACCTGTCTAACCTTCCAACCCTACTACAGTAGTGATCAGATACATACAACCTGTCTAACCTTCCAACCCTAATACAGTAGTGATCAGATACATACAACCTGTCTAACCTTCCAACCCTACTACAGTAGTGATCAGATACATACAACCTGTCTAACCTTCCAACCCTACTACAGTAGTGATCAGATACATACAACCTGTCTAACCTTCCAACCCTACTACAGTAGTGATCAGATACAACCTGTCTAACCTTCCAACCCTACTACAGTAGTGATCAGATACATACAACCTGTCTAACCTTCCAACCCTACTACAGTAGAGATCAGATACAACCTGTCTAACCTTCCAACCCTACTACAGTAGTGATCAGATACATACAACCTGTCTAACCTGTCTAACCTTCCAACCCTACTACAGTAGTGATCAGATACATACAACCTGTCTAACCTTCCAACCCTACTACAGTAGTGATCAGATACATATAACCTGTCTAACCTTCCAACCCTACTACAGTAGTGATCAGATACATACAACCTGTCTAACCTTCCAACCCTACTACAGTAGTGATCAGATACATATAACCTGTCTAACCTTCCAACCCTACTACAGTAGTGATCAGATACAACCTGTCTAACCTTCCAACCCTACTACAGTAGTGATCAGATACATACAACCTGTCTAACCTTCCAACCCTACTACAGTAGTGATCAGATACATACAACCTGTCTAACCTTCCAACCCTACTACAGTAGTGATCAGATACATATAACCTGTCTAACCTTCCAACCCTACTACAGTAGTGATCAGATACAACCTGTCTAACCTTCCAACCCTACTACAGTAGTGATCAGATACATACAACCTGTCTAACCTTCCAACCCTACTACAGTAGTGATCAGATACATACAACCTGTCTAACCTTCCAACCCTACTACAGTAGTGATCAGATACATACAACCTGTCTAACCTTCCAACCCTAATACAGTAGTGATCAGATACATACAACCTGTCTAACCTTCCAACCCTACTACAGTAGTGATCAGATACATACAACCTGTCTAACCTTCCAACCCTACTACAGTAGTGATCAGATACATACAACCTGTCTAACCTTCCAACCCTACTACAGTAGTGATCAGATACAACCTGTCTCACCTTCCAACCCTACTACAGTAGTGATCAGATACATACAACCTGTCTAACCTTCCAACCCTACTACAGTAGAGATCAGATCCTTACAACCTGTCTCACCTTCCAACCCTACTACAGTAGAGATCAGATACATACAACCTGTCTAACCTTCCAACCCTACTACAGTAGAGATCAGATACATACAACCTGTCTAACCTTCCAACCCTACTACAGTAGAGATCAGATACATACAACCTGTCTAACCTTCCAACCCTACTACAGTAGTGATCAGATACATACAACCTGTCTAACCTTCCAACCCTACTACAGTAGTGATCAGATACATATAACCTGTCTAACCTTCCAACCCTACTACAGTAGTGATCAGATACATACAACCTGTCTAACCTTCCAACCCTACTACAGTAGTGATCAGATACATATAACCTGTCTAACCTTCCAACCCTACTACAGTAGTGATCAGATACAACCTGTCTAACCTTCCAACCCTACTACAGTAGTGATCAGATACATACAACCTGTCTAACCTTCCAACCCTACTACAGTAGTGATCAGATACATACAACCTGTCTAACCTTCCAACCCTACTACAGTAGTGATCAGATACATATAACCTGTCTAACCTTCCAACCCTACTACAGTAGTGATCAGATACAACCTGTCTAACCTTCCAACCCTACTACAGTAGTGATCAGATACATACAACCTGTCTAACCTTCCAACCCTACTACAGTAGTGATCAGATACATACAACCTGTCTAACCTTCCAACCCTACTACAGTAGTGATCAGATACATACAACCTGTCTAACCTTCCAACCCTAATACAGTAGTGATCAGATACATACAACCTGTCTAACCTTCCACCCCTGCTACAGTAGTGATCAGATACATACAACCTGTCTAACCTTCCAACCCTACTACAGTAGAGATCAGATACATATAACCTGTCTAACCTTCCAACCCTACTACAGTAGTGATCAGATACATACCACCTGTCTAACCTTCCAACCCTACTACAGTAGTGATCAGATACATACAACCTGTCTAACCTTCCACCCCTGCTACAGTAGTGATCAGATACATACAACCTGTCTAACCTTCCAACCCTACTACAGTAGAGATCAGATACAACCTGTCTAATCTTCCAACCCTACTAGAGATCAGATACATACAACCTGTCTAACCTTCCAACCCTACTACAGTAGTGATCAGATACAACCTGTCTCACCTTCCAACCCTACTACAGTAGTGATCAGATACATACAACCTGTCTAACCTTCCAACCCTACTACAGTAGAGATCAGATACATACAACCTGTCTAACCTTCCAACCCTACTACAGTAGAGATCAGATACATACAACCTGTCTAACCTTCCAACCCTACTACAGTAGTGATCAGATACATACAACCTGTCTAACCTTCCAACCCTACTAGAGATCAGATACATACAACCTGTCTAACCTTCCAACCCTACTACAGTAGTGATCAGATACAACCTGTCTCACCTTCCAACCCTACTACAGTAGTGATCAGATACAACCTGTCTCACCTTCCAACCCTACTACAGTAGTGATCAGATACAACCTGTCTCACCTTCCAACCCTACTACAGTAGTGATCAGATACATACAACCTGTGTAACCTTCCAATCCTACTACAGTAGTGATCAGATACATACAACCTGTCTAACCTTCCAACCCTAATACAGTAGTGATCAGATACATACAACCTGTCTAACCTTCCAACCCTACTACAGTAGTGATCAGATACATACAACCTGTCTAACCTTCCAACCCTACTACAGTAGTGATCAGATACATACAACCTGTCTAACCTTCCAACCCTACTACAGTAGTGATCAGATACATACAACCTGTCTAACCTTCCAACCCTACTACAGTAGTGATCAGATACATACAACCTGTCTAACCTTCCAACCCTAATACAGTAGTGATCAGATACATACAACCTGTCTAACCTTCCAACCCTACTACAGTAGTGATCAGATACATACAACCTGTCTAACCTTCCAACCCTACTACAGTAGTGATCAGATACATACAACCTGTCTAACCTTCCAACCCTACTACAGTAGTGATCAGATACAACCTGTCTCACCTTCCAACCCTACTACAGTAGTGATCAGATACATACAACCTGTCTAACCTTCCAACCCTACTACAGTAGAGATCAGATACAACCTGTCTCACCTTCCAACCCTACTACAGTAGAGATCAGATACATACAACCTGTCTAACCTTCCAACCCTACTACAGTAGAGATCAGATACATACAACCTGTCTAACCTTCCAACCCTACTACAGTAGAGATCAGATACATACAACCTGTCTAACCTTCCAACCCTACTACAGTAGTGATCAGATACATACAACCTGTCTAACCTTCCAACCCTACTACAGTAGTGATCAGATACATATAACCTGTCTAACCTTCCAACCCTACTACAGTAGTGATCAGATACATACAACCTGTCTAACCTTCCAACCCTACTACAGTAGTGATCAGATACATATAACCTGTCTAACCTTCCAACCCTACTACAGTAGTGATCAGATACAACCTGTCTAACCTTCCAACCCTACTACAGTAGTGATCAGATACATACAACCTGTCTAACCTTCCAACCCTACTACAGTAGTGATCAGATACATACAACCTGTCTAACCTTCCAACCCTACTACAGTAGTGATCAGATACATATAACCTGTCTAACCTTCCAACCCTACTACAGTAGTGATCAGATACAACCTGTCTAACCTTCCAACCCTACTACAGTAGTGATCAGATACATACAACCTGTCTAACCTTCCAACCCTACTACAGTAGTGATCAGATACATACAACCTGTCTAACCTTCCAACCCTACTACAGTAGTGATCAGATACATATAACCTGTCTAACCTTCCAACCCTACTACAGTAGTGATCAGATACAACCTGTCTAACCTTCCAACCCTACTACAGTAGTGATCAGATACATACAACCTGTCTAACCTTCCAACCCTACTACAGTAGTGATCAGATACATACAACCTGTCTAACCTTCCAACCCTACTACAGTAGTGATCAGATACATACAACCTGTCTAACCTTCCAACCCTAATACAGTAGTGATCAGATACATACAACCTGTCTAACCTTCCACCCCTGCTACAGTAGTGATCAGATACATACAACCTGTCTAACCTTCCAACCCTACTACAGTAGAGATCAGATACATATAACCTGTCTAACCTTCCAACCCTACTACAGTAGTGATCAGATACATACCACCTGTCTAACCTTCCAACCCTACTACAGTAGTGATCAGATACATACAACCTGTCTAACCTTCCACCCCTACTACAGTAGTGATCAGATACATACAACCTGTCTAACCTTCCAACCCTACTACAGTAGAGATCAGATACAACCTGTCTAACCTTCCAACCCTACTACAGTAGTGATCAGATACAACCTGTCTAACCTTCCAACCCTACTACAGTAGAGATCAGATACATACAACCTGTCTAACCTTCCAACCCTACTACAGTAGTGATCAGATACAACCTGTCTAACCTTCCAACCCTACTACAGTAGAGATCAGATACATACAACCTGTCTAACCTTCCAACCCTACTACAGTAGAGATCAGATACATACAACCTGTCTCACCTTCCAACCCTACTACAGTAGTGATCAGATACAACCTGTCTAACCTTCCAACCCTACTACAGTAGAGATCAGATACATACAACCTGTCTCACCTTGCTGCACTGACACGACCTTCATTAACTTTTAGCCATGTGTACTGACTAACCGTTGCCTTCCTTACTCTCCACACATCAGAAAGCTCAAACTCAGTTATTAATAGACCAGACAGGCAAGTGGCTGACCTCACAAACTTATCAACATCAAAAAAATCTGCCAATTTGACAGATTTCCCAAAAGTCTGATCCAGGAACCCATTTACCTCTTCTAGTCTGTAAATTGAGTCGTCACCAGCTGCCTTCTTATCAATAGAGATATCTATATCCTTCTACTGATCCTCCTCAACTGAGGCCACAGACCCCTGACTCCCTTCTACTAGAGAGAGAGAGAGAGGGGATTGCTGAGAGATGGTGAAGAATGGAGAGGGTGACTGGGGTGTTGTGAGAGACGGGGTTGGTGAGGGATGGTGAGAGATCGAGAGGGTGTCAGGAGGTGTTGTTGAGAGAGAGGGGGTCGGTGAGGGATGTGAGGGATGCATAGGGTGACGGAGGGTGTTGTTGTGAGAGAGGGGGTTGATGAGAGAGATGGTGAGAGATAGTGAGGGTGACAGAGGGTGTTGTTGTGAGAGACGGTGAGAGATCGAGAGGGTGTCAGGAGGTGTTGTTGAGAGAGAGGGGGTCGGTGAGGGATGGTGAGAGATCGAGAGGGTGACAGGGGGTGTTGTTGAGAGAGAGGGGGTTGATGAGAGAGACGGTGCGAGATAGTGAGGGTGACAGAGGGTGTTGTTGTGAGAGAGGGGGTTGGTGAGAGATCGAGAGGGTGACAGGGGGTGTTGTTGAGAGAGAGGGGGTTGTTGAGGGATAGAGAGGGTGTCAGGGGGTGTTGTTGAGAGAGGGGGTTGATGAGAGAGACGGTGCGAGATAGTGAGGGTGACAGAGGGTGTTGTTGTGAGAGAGGGGGTTGGTGAGAGATCGAGAGGGTGACAGGGGGTGTTGTTGAGAGAGAGGGGGTTGGTGAGGGATGGTGAGAGATCGAGAGGGTGACAGGGGGTGTTGTTGAGAGAGAGGGGGTTGATGAGAGAGACAGTGCGAGATAGTGAGGGTGACAGAGGGTGTTGTTGTGAGAGAGGGGGTTGGTGAGAGATCGAGAGGGTGACAGGGGGTGTTGTTGAGAGAGAGGGGGTTGGTGAGGGATGGTGAGAGATCGAGAGGGTGTCAGGGGGTGTTGTTGAGAGAGAGGGGGTTGTTGAGGGATGGTGAGAGATCGAGAGGGTGACAGGGGGTGTTGTTGAGAGAGAGGGGGTTGTTGAGGGATGGTGAGGGATAGAGAGGGTGACAGAGGGTGTTGTTGTGAGAGAGGGGGTTGGTGATGGATGGTGAGAGATAAAGAGGGTGACAGAGGGTGTTGTTGTGAGAGAGGGGGTTGGTGAGGGATGGTGAGAGATCGAGAGGGTGACAGGGGGTGTTGTTGAGAGAGAGAGGGGGTTGTTGAGGGATGGTGAGGGATAGAGAGGGTGACAGAGGGTGTTGTTGTGAGAGAGGGGGTTGGTGATGGATGGTGAGAGATAGAGAGGGTGACAGAGGGTGTTGTTGTGAGAGAGGGGGTTGGTGAGGGATGGTGAGAGATCGAGAGGGTGACAGGGGGTGTTGTTGAGAGAGAGAGGGGGTTGTTGAGGGATGGTGAGGGATAGAGAGGGTGACAGGGGGTGTTGTTGAGAGAGAGGGGGTCGGTGAGGGATGGTGAGAGATAGAGAGGGTGACAGGGGGTGTTGTTGTGAGAGAGGGGGTTGGTGAGGGATGGTGAGAGATCGAGAGGGTGACAGGGGGTGTTGTTGAGAGAGAGGGGGTCGGTGAGGGATGGTGAGGGATAGAGAGGGTGACAGGGGGTGTTGTTGAGAGAGAGGGGGTTGGTGAGGGATGGTGAGAGATAGAGAGGGTGGCAGGGGTGTTGTTGTGAGAGAGGGGGTTGATGTGAGAGATAGTGAGGGTGACAGAGGGTGGCAGGGGTGTTGTTGAGAGCTGCCGCTGAGGAGAGGTGTACATGTTGGCTCTGTGGAGAGGTGTACATGTTGGCTCTGTGGAGAGGTGTACATGTTGGCTCTGTGGAGAGGTGTACATGTTGGCTCTGTGGAGAGGTGTACATGTTGGCTCTGAGAGAGGTA
>NW_024059762.1:0-10000 GCF_016432855.1 Salvelinus namaycush
GGACCAGAGAGAGAGAGAGAGAGAGAGAGAGAGAGAGATGGCAGGCAGACTAAAGAAGGTGGTGACCCGGGTGTAAGGTACCACAGGCACCTGGTAACCCAGGCGAGTGTACTTAAACCATGAGCGTAAAGCTACATGGTTACCAGGTGCACGGCGTCCGTTTTGGGTTACCAGGTGCACGGTGTCCGTTTTGGGTTGCCAGGAGCCAGAGTCCGGAGGCCCAGAGAGAGAGAGGGGCATGCAGGATAAGAGGTGGTGACACCCGGGTTGTAAGGTACCACCAGGCACTGGTAACCCGATAGTGTAGTTAAACCTAGCGAAAGCTACATGGTTACCGGTGCACCGTCCGTTTTGGGTTACCAGGGTGCCCGTGTCCGTTTTGGGTTCCTGGTGTGCACCGGTGTACCGTTTTGGGTTACCATGTGCACTCCGGTCCCGTAACAGCGTTGACTATTAGACTTTAGTAGCCCCGATAAGGTGCTTAAGTGTGGGTTGCCCTGGTTCGCCTGGTTGCAGGTTGTGGGGTGTATGTGTCCCCGGCTGTCAGTCATAGCCCAGAGAGGAGGTGGTGTTGACCCCGGTGAGTGAGTGAAGGCCTATAGCCCTGGAGGTCCGTATCTCCAGGGGGTAAGCTGTACTCTCACGTCCGTAGACATGCATGTTCCCCGGATAGTGAGTGAAGGCCTATAGCCCTGGAGGTCCGTATCTCCAGGGGGTAAGCTGTACTCTCACGTCCGTAGACATGTATGTTGACCCGGGTAGTGAGTGAAGGCCTATAGCCCTGGAGGTCCGTATCTCCAGGGGGTAAGCTGTACTCTCACGTCCGTAGACATGCATGTTCCCCGGATAGTGAGTGAAGGCCTATAGCCCTGGAGGTCCGTATCTCCAGGGGGTAAGCTGTACTCTCACGTCCGTAGACATGCATGTTCCCCGGATAGTGAGTGAAGGCCTATAGCCCTGGAGGTCCGTATCTCCAGGGGGTAAGCTGTACTCTCACGTCCGTAGACATGTATGTTGACCCGGGTAGTGAGTGAAGGCCTATAGCCCTGGAGGTCCGTATCTCCAGGGGGTAAGCTGTACTCTCACGTCCGTAGACATGTATGTTGACCCGGATAGTGAGTGAAGGCCTATAGCCCTGGAGGTCCGTATCTCCAGGGGGTAAGCTGTACTCTCACGTCCGTAGACATGTATGTTGACCCGGGTAGTGAGTGAAGGCCTATAGCCCTGGAGGTCCGTATCTCCAGGGGGTAAGCTGTACTCTCACGTCCGTAGACATGCATGTTCCCCGGATAGTGAGTGAAGGCCTATAGCCCTGGAGGTCCGTATCTCCAGGGGGTAAGCTGTACTCTCACGTCCGTAGACATGCATGTTACCCGGATAGTGAGTGAAGGCCTATAGCCCTGGAGGTCCGTATCTCCAGGGGGTAAGCTGTACTCTCACGTCCGTAGACATGTATGTTGACCCGGGTAGTGAGTGAAGGCCTATAGCCCTGGAGGTCCGTATCTCCAGGGGGTAAGCTGTACTCTCACGTCCGTAGACATGTATGTTGACCCGGATAGTGAGTGAAGGCCTATAGCCCTGGAGGTCCGTATCTCCAGGGGGTAAGCTGTACTCTCACGTCCGTAGACATGTATGTTGACCCGGATAGTGAGTGAAGGCCTATAGCCCTGGAGGTCCGTATCTCCAGGGGGTAAGCTGTACTCTCACGTCCGTAGACATGTATGTTGACCCGGGTAGTGAGTGAAGGCCTATAGCCCTGGAGGTCCGTATCTCCAGGGGGTAAGCTGTACTCTCACGTCCGTAGACATGTATGTTGACCCGGATAGTGAGTGAAGGCCTATAGCCCTGGAGGTCCGTATCTCCAGGGGGTAAGCTGTACTCTCACGTCCGTAGACATGCATGTTCCCCGGATAGTGAGTGAAGGCCTATAGCCCTGGAGGTCCGTATCTCCAGGGGGTAAGCTGTACTCTCACGTCCGTAGACATGCATGTTCCCCGGATAGTGAGTGAAGGCCTATAGCCCTGGAGGTCCGTATCTCCAGGGGGTAAGCTGTACTCTCACGTCCGTAGACATGCATGTTCCCCGGATAGTGAGTGAAGGCCTATAGCCCTGGAGGTCCGTATCTCCAGGGGGTAAGCTGTACTCTCACGTCCGGAGACATGCATGTTGACCCGGGTAGTGAGTGAAGGCCTATAGCCCTGGAGGTCCGTAGTTCCACTGTCCTTAAGGGGGGCAGAGCAGTCAGCCTCTTTGGAGGTTGGCTGCTCTGTCCCCCTTTTTTTTGGCCCATTTTCCCATCACCATTTCCCCATCAATCTTCAGCAAAGCCCTGCCATTGATGTACATTGTGTTCCCAGGCCCCAATGCCTAAAATCAGCTTACCCTATCCAATGATGCCATCTTGTGGACAAATCCAGATGGTGCGGGAATTTTAAAAATTGTATCCCAGTTAAAGTGCCTCTAGCCCGGCATAGTATTTAATGTGTATACCCCTGAAATCCTATGCAATTACCATTCTATGGCACTTATGGAAGTGCCAAGTGCCAAATGCCAAGTGCCAAGTGCCAAGTGCCACAGGGCTCCAGGGGGGCAGTGCACACATAATGTTACCCCAGTCAGAGTGCCTCTTGCCCGGCATAGTATTTAATGTGTGTAGCCCTGAAATCCTATGCAATTACCCACAAAATTGTATCCCAGTCAAAGTGCCTCTAGCCCGGCATAGTATTTAATGTGTATACCCCTGAAATCCTATGCAATTACCATAATAATTTTATCCCAGTCAAAGTGCCTCTTGCCCGGCATAGTATTTAATGTGTATACCCCTGAAATCCTATGCAATTACCATAATAATTTTATCCCAGTCAAAGTGCCTCTTGCCCGGCATAGTATTTAATGTGTATACCCCTGAAATCCTATGCAATTACCATAATAATTTTATCCCAGTCAAAGTGCCTCTAGCCCGGCATAGTATTTAATGTGTATACCCCTGAAATCCTATGCAATTACCATAATAATTTTATCCCAGTCAAAGTGCCTCTTGCCCGGCATAGTATTTAATGTGTATACCCCTGAAATCCTATGCAATTACCATAATAATTTTATCCCAGTCAAAGTGCCTCTTGCCCGGCATAGTATTTAATGTGTATACCCCTGAAATCCTATGCAATTACCATAATAATTTTATCCCAGTCAAAGTGCCTCTTAGCCCGGCATAGTATTTAATGTGTATACCCCTGAAATCCTATGCAATTACCATAATAATTTTATCCCAGTCAAAGTGCCTCTTGCCCGGCATAGTATTTAATGTGTATACCCCTGAAATCCTATGCAATTACCATAATAATTTTATCCCAGTCAAAGTGCCTCTAGCCCGGCATAGTATTTAATGTGTATACCCCTGAAATCCTATGCAATTACCATAATAATTTTATCCCAGTCAAAGTGCCTCTTGCCCGGCATAGTATTTAATGTGTATACCCCTGAAATCCTATGCAATTACCATCATAATTTTATCCCAGCTTACCCTATCCAATGTCGCCATCATGTGGACAAATCCAGATGGTGCGGGAATTTTTAAAATTGTATCCCAGTCAAAGTGCCTCTTGCCCGGCATAGTATTTAATGTGTATAGCCCTGAAATCCTATGCAATTACCACTCTATGGCACTTATGGAAGTGCCAAGTGCCAAATGCCAAGTGCCAAATGCCAAGTGCCAAGTGCCAAGTGCCACAGGGCAGTGCACACCTAATGTTACCCCAGTCAGAGTGCCTCTTGCCCGGCATAGTATTTAATGTGTATACCCCTGAAATCCTATGCAATTACCACTCTATGGCACTTATGAAAGGTTTAAAGTGCCAAATGCCAAGTGCCAAATGCCAAGTGCCAAGTGCCACAGGGCTCCAGGGGGGCAGTGCACACATAATGTTACCCCGGTCAGAGTGCCTCTTGCCCGGCATAGTATTTAATGTGTGTAGCCCTTTATCCTTTAAAATGACCCAGTCAGGGGTCTGGCACCTATGGCACTTATGAAAGGTTTAAAGTGCCAAGTGCCAAGTGCCAAGTGCCACAGGGCTCCAGGGGGGCAGTGCACACCTAATGTTACCCCGGTCAGAGTGCCTCTTGCCCGGCATAGTATTTAATGTGTGTAGCCTATTATCCTGTATTAAAATGACCCAGTCAGGGGTCTGGCACCTATGGCACTTATGAAAGGTTTAAAGTGCCAAGTGCCAAGTGCCAAGTGCCACAGGGCTCCAGGGGGGCAGTGCACACATAATGTTACCCCGGTCAGAGTGCCTCTTGCCCGGCATAGTATTTAATGTGTGTAGCCTATTATCCTGTATTTAAAATGACCCAGTCAGGGGTCTGGCACCTATGGCACTTATGAAAGGTTTAAAGTGCCAAGTGCCAAGTGCCAAGTGCCACAGGGCTCCAGGGGGGCAGTGCACACCTAATGTTACCCCGGTCAGAGTGCCTCTTGCCCGGCATAGTATTTAATGTGTGTAGCCTATTATCCTGTATTTAAAATGACCCAGTCAGGGGTCTGGCACCTATGGCACTTATGAAAGGTTTAAAGTGCCAAGTGCCAAGTGCCAAGTGCCACAGGGCTCCAGGGGGGCAGTGCACACCTAATGTTACCCCGGTCAGAGTGCCTCTTGCCCGGCATAGTATTTAATGTGTGTAGCCCTTTATTCTTTAAAAATGACCCAGTCAGGGGTCTGGCACCTATGGCACTTATGAAAGGTTTAAAGTGCCAAGTGCCAAGTGCCAAGTGCCACAGGGCTCCAGGGGGGGGCAGTGCACACATAATGTTACCCCGGTCAGAGTGCCTCTTGCCCGGCATAGTATTTAATGTGTGTAGCCCTTTATTCTTTAAAAATGACCCAGTCAGGGGTCTGGCACCTATGGCACTTATGAAAGGTTTAAAGTGCCAAGTGCCAAGTGCCAAGTGCCACAGGGCTCCAGGGGGGGGCAGTGCACACCTAATGTTACCCCGGTCAGAGTGCCTCTTGCCCGGCATATTTTTTTTTTTTAAATAGCTTTAAAAATTACCCAGGCAGGGGTTTGGCACCTATGGCACCTGTGGCACTGCTGATGGAACTTACGACCTTCTTAGGGTTAGGGTTAGGGTTAGGGTTGGGGCGTTTGGCACTTGGTGAAGGGGCGTTTGACACTTGTGTAAGTGGCATTGTGGTATGTGGAAGTGGCATTGTGGTATGTGGAAGTGGCATTGTGGTATGTGGAAGTGGCATTGTGGTATGTGGAAGTGGTATTGTGGCATGTGGCATCTGAGCCTGTGGGCTCCAAGGGCAGTGCTCTATGAATTGAATCCCATTCAAGGTGCCTATTTTCCGGCATAACAATTCATGTCTATAGCCCTAAGCAGGGCATAGCTATGACACAGCCCCGCCCTTGCCCCGCCCGTGCCCCGCCCGTGCCCCGCTCGCGCCGCACCTGTATCCACACCTGGTGATAATTAGGCCATTGATTAGGCGACGGTTGGAAGCTAACAAACATACACACAGGAAGGCAGGAGAGAGAAGCTAGCTATGGACAGCAAACAAAAACGACATGACTGTGGACTTTGTACCAAGACGCATATTTCGCGGATAGACAAACATTTTAAGACTGTCCATGGACTTACACACGCATCTATGGAATGGAATCATGCCGTGCAATGTAGCCCGATTTCGGCTGAGACACAGCAGGCCTACCCAGGGGATTGTATGGAGCCTAACAACGGCGTTGGAAGTGAGTTGTCCGCAGAACAGCAGCTGAGTGGCGAGAGTGAGCAGTCAGCGGTGCAGTCAACCAGTCAGGCGACGGTGCAGTCAACCGGTGAACAATGCTCGGAACCGGGGGAGCAATGCAGCGTCATGTCGCCTTCCACCGATAGCGAAAGTGATGGAGGCGGCGGTGGTGTGCCGTCCACAACTGAAGGTTTGAGTGATGTCATTTTGAATGAATATGCTACCTATATTAAGGGTATTAACCCTTCAGTTAAAAGAATAGACAATAGTCACACCAGTCTGTCACGAGTACGGGAATTCCTCCGCATTATGTCCGAGGACAAATCCGATGAAGGCCTGTGTTTTCTGGACAACTACATGCGTGTGTATGAGTGGTACCGGACATGTGAAGGCCGTAGTTTGGCACCATCCACATTAAAACTATACCGATCAGATGTTAGAAGTTTCCTGAAATATCTTATTCAGTTCCGGCCGAATGGTCTGCAAGCTAAAGCCAGTGTAATTCGCAAATTGTTACTCTGCTTGGCAAAGATAGACAGGGATTCTAGGCAGAGCCTGGCAACGCACATGGCACAATTTCGCAGACGCTGCAGGGACGAGGTGCTCAGCGCTGCGGAGTTAAAACGATTTTTGGAGCTAAGCAATGCATCTATTCCTTCTGTTCTCAGCAGGCTGGAAGTCCGAGCCACCTCATCTGACAGACGCAGGTTTGCGGCTCTCATGTCCAGCCGGTTGGCGACTTTTAATGGAACTCGACGATCCCCAGTCACCATGTTCGGTGAGAGTGATTTCAATGAAATAACCAATGAAAGTGGGGTTTATCAAATGACTGTAGCAAGCCACAAAACTAACTACAGCTTCGGGGAGTGCAGAATTGTTATATCTGATGAGGAATACACTTGGCTTCAACGATTCCATCGGATCAGGCCTCATCTGAGTGGAATGACCCCAGACACAACACTCTTCTTTTTCACATGCTCTGGTAAACCATACGGTAATCTCTGTGATTGTGTGGGTAAGATTTTTGCAGAGTTTGGCATTGGAAGGAAAGTGACATTTGGTACAATTCGAAGAAGCATTGCCACATTAAACTTTAATCTTGGGTCGCTTACAGACCGTGGAACTGTGGCTGACCACATGTGTCACTCCCTGGAGACGCAGGCACGCTACTACCGTTCCCATAATTTGCCTCATAATGCAAGCCAGGCTCGGAGACTAATTGAGGGACAAATCAATCCATGAATAACTCTAAATAAATACAATATTTTTTGCAATTAATCCTTGTCTTTGTGTGTCATTTTCATTCGATTTCAATAGGAGCACCTAGTAACCCAAAAATAATACCAGGTGCACTCATTCGATTAGAATGGGAGCACCTGGTAACCCAAAAATAATACCAGGTGCACGGAGGGGAGGATGAGTACAGACATTTTATATAAAAGCTCCATAAATCCCTTAGGCCGGTGGCCACTGACTTGTGCCCGTAGTATGGTGCTCCCATATCGGGCATGGGTGTGGGCAGGCCCTTAAAAGTCGTTTTCATTCGATTTCAATAGCGGCACCTGGTAACCCAAACTAACATAAGGTGGTGTCAGTAGTGCGGGTGACTACATACATTTTTGAAAAGCTCCATAAATCCTTTAGGCCGGTGCCTACTGACTTGTGCCCGTAGTATGGTGCTCCCATAGCGGGCATGGGTGTCTGCAGGTCATTTAAATTCGTTTTCATTCGATTTAAATAGGGGCACCTGGTAACCCAAAAAGTGGGCACTCTGTCGTTTTTCCTGAGTAGTTCAACATAGAAAGTATTCAGACCTTATTTTTGAAAAGCTCCATAAATCCCTTAGGCCGGTGCCCACTGACTTGTGCCCATAGTATGGTGCT
This sequence comes from Salvelinus namaycush, assembly GCF_016432855.1. Lineage (NCBI taxonomy): Eukaryota > Metazoa > Chordata > Actinopteri > Salmoniformes > Salmonidae > Salvelinus > Salvelinus namaycush. Next base: position 7,631 of record NW_024059762.1, read on the forward strand.
CCCATAGCGGGCATGGGTGTCTGCAGGTCATTTAAATTCATTTTCATTCGATTAGAATAGGAGCACCTGGTAACCCAAAAATAATACCAGGTGCACGGAGGGGAGGATGAGTACAGACATTTTATATAAAAGCTCCATAAATCCCTTAGGCCGGTGCCCACTGACTTGTGCCCATAGTATGGTGCTCCCATAGCGGGCATGGGTGTCTGCAGGTCATTTAAATTCATTTTCATTCGATTAGAATAGGAGCACCTGGTAACCCAAAAGAGGGCACTTAGCCGTTTTTCCTGAGTAGTTCAACATAGAATATTTTCGGACCTTTTTTGAAAAGCTCCATAAATCCCTCAGGCCGGCCCCCACTGACTTGTGCCCATAGTATGGTGCTCCCATAGCGGGCATGGGTGTCTGCAGGCCATTTAAAATCATTTTCATTCGATTTCAATAGCAGCACCTGGTAACCCAAACTAACATAAGGTGGTGTCAGTAGTGAGGATCGATTTCAATAGCAGCACCTGGTAACCCAAAAAGAGGGCACATAGCCGTTTTTCCTGAATAGTTCAACATAGAATATTTTCGGACTAATTTTGAAAAGCTCCATAAATCCCTTAGGCCGGTGCCTACTGACTTGGACCCCTACTATGGTGCTCCCATATCGGGCATGGGCGTGGGCAGGCCCTTAAAAGTCGTTTTCATTCGATTTCAATAGCGGCACCTGGTAACCCAAAAAGAGGGCACTCTGTCGTTTTTCCTGAATAATTCAACATAGAATATTTTCGGACTTTTTTTGAAAAGCTCCATAAATCCCTTAGGCCGGTGCCTACTGACTTGGACCCCTACTATGGTGCTCCCATATCGGGCATGGGCGTGGGCAGGCCCTTAAAAGTCGTTTTCATTCGATTTCAATAGCGGCACCTGGTAACCCAAAAAGAGGGCACTCTGTCGTTTTTCCTGAATAATTCAACATAGAATATTTTCGGACTTTTTTTGAAAAGCTCCATAAATCCCTTAGGCCGGTGCCTACTGACTTGGACCCCTACTATGGTGCTCCCATATCGGGCATGGGTGTGGGCAGGCCCTTAAAAGTCATTTTCATTCGATTTCAATAGCGGCACCTGGTAACCCAAAAAGAGGGCACTCTGTCGTTTTTCCTGAATAGTTCAACATAGAATATTTTCGGACTTTTTTTGAAAAGCTCCATAAATCCCTTAGGCCGGTGCCTACTGACTTGGACCCCTACTATGGTGCTCCCATATCGGGCATGGGCGTGGGCAGGCCCTTAAAAGTCGTTTTCATTCGATTTCAATAGCGGCACCTGGTAACCCAAAAAGAGGGCACTCTGTCGTTTTTCCTGAATAGTTCAACATAGAATATTTTCGGACTTTTTTTGAAAAGCTCCATAAATCCCTTAGGCCGGTGCCTACTGACTTGGACCCCTACTATGGTGCTCCCATATCGGGCATGGGCGTGGGCAGGCCCTTAAAAGTCGTTTTCATTCGATTTCAATAGGGGCACCTGGTAACCCAAAAAGAGGGCACTCTGTCGTTTTTCCTGAATAATTCAACATAGAATATTTTCGGACTTTTTTTGAAAAGCTCCATAAATCCCTTAGGCCGGTGCCTACTGACTTGGACCCCTACTATGGTGCTCCCATATCGGGCATGGGTGTGGGCAGGCCCTTAAAAGTCATTTTCATTCGATTTCAATAGCGGCACCTGGTAACCCAAAAAGAGGGCACTCTGTCGTTTTTCCTGAATAGTTCAACATAGAATATTTTCGGACTTTTTTTGAAAAGCTCCATAAATCCCTTAGGCCGGTGGCCACTGACTTGTGCCCGTAGTATGGTGCTCCCATATCGGGCATGGGTGTGGGCAGGCCCTTAAAAGTCGTTTTCATTCGATTTCAATAGCGGCACCTGGTAACCCAAACTAACATAAGGTGGTGTCAGTAGTGCGGGTGACTACATACATTTTTGAAAAGCTCCATAAATCCTTTAGGCCGGTGCCTACTGACTTGTGCCCGTAGTATGGTGCTCCCATAGCGGGCATGGGTGTCTGCAGGTCATTTAAATTCGTTTTCATTCGATTTAAATAGGGGCACCTGGTAACCCAAAAAGTGGGCACTCTGTCGTTTTTCCTGAGTAGTTCAACATAGAAAGTATTCAGACCTTATTTTTGAAAAGCTCCATAAATCCCTTAGGCCGGTGCCCACTGACTTGTGCCCATAGTATGGTGCTCCCATAGCGGGCATGGGTGTCTGCAGGTCATTTAAATTCATTTTCATTCGATTAGAATAGGAGCACCTGGTAACCCAAAAATAATACCAGGTGCACGGAGGGGAGGATGAGTACAGACATTTTATATAAAAGCTCCA
>NW_024059762.1:20000-22500 GCF_016432855.1 Salvelinus namaycush
TAGATATATGTCAGACACCAAACTGATACCATCTGACACCAAACTCACTTTTACCAACTCCTTTAGAAGCCAACTATCACATATTTCAGAGCAGGCCCAAAATTCACAGCGCCTTCCATTTAAACCATAATAAAACAAATAATACGTAGTTATGTTCTAGCTGCGGGTCCAGTATTCACATTATGTTTAGCCCTATGTGAGGCGACCTCGGAATCCCAAGTTTCGGCTCGATAGGTCATTCGGTGCCCGAGCAATACCCTAATTGGTGCTGAAAATCCACTTTTTTCATTGCCTTGCTACGGGGTGCTTGAATGAGCAATCAAACAGGCTCGTTGGGGTCTGTCTCTATGGACCGAGCCGGTTTCAATGCACCTAGTCTTGAGACTCTGGGACTTTTCTAAATGTCGTCCGTTTCGTTGAGCTGAAAATGAATTGAAAACATAGCAAATACACGAGGCTGTTTATCGGTCTGAGAACCTTCTAGAGCCACATAACTCACCGTGCACAATCAACCTGAGGTCTAGAACAGGTTTGTAAATTTTCAGAACTCTAGGTCTGACGGTTCTTTAAAAGTTGGAACAAAAGTAACTACCACAGGCACTGTCTGCCTCTTAGCCCCTCAGTGTGTCCCTCCATCATTTCTGTTTGGGTGTGTAAATTTTTCTTTGAAATCTGATGGGACTAATGACTGATTTACAGTTCAGGAGGGTAGCCTAATCACAATTATGAAGTTTTGGAAAGATTTGACATTTTTAACCCTTCAAAACAGCCCATTTGACACCAATTATGGCACTTCCGGTTGGCACAGGAAGCTGAAAGTAAAGACATATACTCACTGGAGTATGCTGTTACAGAATCCTGAGTTTTAAGTCTATATGTTAAAAATTGACTGATTTACATAGGGCTGAATGCACTATTTCTCTCAAATTGCAGGGTGCTTATTGCAAACACTTTTAGGGTGATTTTAACCACTTCCGGTTGCTCCAGGAAGCTTAGAATCGACACAGGTAGACCTCATGGTGGCCTAATGGACTGTCATCAAAGACAGGTTCATAAGACATTCATAACCCACATAGGCTTCAGGTTGAATTTAGGGGAGCAGTCAATGTATTCCTATGGGGCGAAATGTCATTGTAAACTGTTTGATGTAAACACCTTCTTTTAACTGTGAAGGGTTAATGCCACAAGGTCAAAGTTAGGCTTGCACAGATCGGGAGGACCTTAAGAACATTCCTGAGGTGAAATTGTGTTTCTAACCTTAACGGTTCTCTCTCTGTCTCCCAAAAGCAAATAAAATTGACATTGAGGTCAAAAGGTCATTCGTGTCCGTTCTCTTGTAACGGTCGCTGCTCTCAGACCGAGTGAGCTACGGTCAAGCGGGGCATCTCGTTGAACTCGGCACGGCCTAGGGATAATGGGAATGCCATTGCCGGCTTTGTGTGTCTTTAAGCACCGTACTTTTTCACTCCATCATTGCTTTGTGTGTGTGTTTTTGTGTGAGAGAGAGCTTTCCTTTGACATCTGCTTAGAGAAATGACTGATTTACAGTTCATGAGGCTTGTCTAATCACACAAATGAAGTTTTGAAAAGTTCTGACCTTTTTAACCCTTCGAAACAGCACCATGACACCATTTTAAGGCACTTCCGGTTGGCACAGGAAGCTATAGGTAAACACATATCTTGACTGGGGTATGCTGTTACAGAATCCTGAGTTTTAAGTCTATACGTTAAGAATTGACTGATCTACATAGGGTTGAATGCAGTGATTTTCAAAATTGCAAGTCATGTATATCTGGACACTTTTTAGGGTGATTTTAACCACTTCCGGTTGCTCCAGGTAGCTTAAAATCAACACAGGTAGACCTCATAGTAGCCTGATGGATTGTTATCAAAGACAGGTTCATAAGACATTCATAACCCACATAGGCTTCAGGTTGAATTTAGAGGAGCAGTCAATGTATTCCTATGGGGCGAAATGTCATTGTAAAATGTTTGATGTAAACGCCTTCTTTTAACTGTGAAGGGTTAATGCCACAAGGTCAAGGTTAGGCTTGCACAGATCGGGAGGACCTTAGGATTGTTCCTGAGGTGAAATTGTGCTTCTAACCTTAACGGTTCTCTCTCTGTGTCCCAAAAGCAAATGAAATTGACATTGAGGTCAAAAGGTCATTCGTGTCCGTTCTCTTGTAACGGTCGCTGCGCTCAGACCGAGCGAGCTACGGTCAAGCGGGGCATCCCGTTGAACTCGGCACGGCCTGGAGAATATGGCGATGTCATTTTAGTGGTGATTTCAGAATGCTATTTTGGTGCATTCATGGAAGGCGCTGTGAATTTTGGGCCTGCTCTGAAATATGTGATAGTTGGCTTCTAAAGGAGTTGTAAAAAGTGAGTTTGGAGTCAGATGGTATCAGTTTGGTGTCTGAAAATATCCAATTGACTGATGGACACTTGCTAGTTGACTTTTGTTGACACTTGCTAGTTGACTTGCTAGTCGACTTTT
>NW_024059762.1:30000-31886 GCF_016432855.1 Salvelinus namaycush
GTGTATACCCCTGAAATCCTATGCAATTACCATAATAATTTTATCCCAGTCAAAGTGCCTCTTGCCCGGCATAGTATTTAATGTGTATACCCCTGAAATCCTATGCAATTACCATAATAATTTTATCCCAGTCAAAGTGCCTCTTGCCCGGCATAGTATTTAATGTGTATACCCCTGAAATCCTATGCAATTACCATAATAATTTTATCCCAGTCAAAGTGCCTCTTGCCCGGCATAGTATTTAATGTGTATACCCCTGAAATCCTATGCAATTACCATCATAATTTTATCCCAGTCAAAGTGCCTCTTGCCCGGCATAGTATTTAATGTGTATACCCCTGAAATCCTATGCAATTACCATCATAATTTTATCCCAGTCAAAGTGCCTCTTGCCCGGCATAGTATTTAATGTGTATACCCCTGAAATCCTATGCAATTACCATAATAATTTTATCCCAGTCAAAGTGCCTCTAGCCCGGCATAGTATTTAATGTGTATACCCCTGAAATCCTATGCAATTACCATAATAATTTTATCCCAGTCAAAGTGCCTCTTGCCCGGCATAGTATTTAACTTCTTGCGACTACAGGGGGTGCTGTTCCGAATTAGCATTTTGTCGTCTCCAAATTAAACTGCCTAGTACTCAATTCTTGCTCGTACAATATGCATATTATTAATTCTATTGGAAAGAAAACACTTTCTAGTTTCATACAAAGTTGGAATGATGTCTGTGGGTGACCCAGAACTCTTTCTACAGCGAAATCCATGACAGACAGTGAAAGGTCTGAGAGCGAAGCTCTGGTTTCAGATCAGTTTTTAAGGTCTCTGTCTATCCTATGGAACGACACGAACTGCACCCGCCTTCCCCTGGATGTCAGTAACCAATGAGAAGTGGAATGGGCCTTCTCCGTAGCTCTCAGAGGTTATAAAAGACCAAGGAGTGAGAGTAGCCCCCCTTTCGACGCTCGCCCTTACGCAGGAAGGGACCTCCGGACGCCATTTTCACAGGCTCGGTTATCAACTTGAAATGTATCCGTCTGTAATTTAATTCGATATAGGACTTAGAAACATCATAAGGTAGTTAATTTAAACCGTTTTATAGGAAATTATATCCGTTTAGTGCGATTTTGAGGAATTTCTTTGTTGTGCACTCTGAAACTTTGGACACGTTTTTGGGTCCCGTTCGATCGTTAGTGGATATTTCGAAGGACAGAGGACATCTATCGACCAAAAGACGTTTATAACATAGAAAGGATACATTGCCCAAGAATATGATGGAAGAACAGCTCATAGTAAGCAATATTTAATATGATAAATTGTTGTTCTGTCGAAATATTTTAAACGCATATTTCGCCATTTTGTTTGGTGTAGCTTCACTTGGCGAACCCTGTATTGAAAAGTAAGGATAATTTTACAAATGTAAATCAGCGGTTGCATTAAGAACTAATTTGTCTTTCGATTCCTGTCAACCCTGTATTTTTTAGTCAAGTATATGATTAGCTTTCAATTAAACTAGATCACTCTGATAGATGACGTCAGACATATTGAGGCTTGATTTCCTAGTATTTTTATTGTGTAACCACGGTTTTGTATGGCTAAATATGCACCTTTTCGAACAAACTGTATATGTATGTTGTAAAATGATGTTACAGGAGTGTCATCGGAAGAATTCTGAGAAGGTTAGTGAAAAAATTAATATCTTTTGGCGATGTTGACGTTATAGCGCTCTTTGGCTGGAATCGATGCTCTGGTAACGTTTGCACATGTAGTATGCTAACTTATCGATTTATTGTGTTTTCGCTGAAAAACGCTTAGAAAATCTGAAATATGGTCTGAAATCACAAGAACTGGGTCTTTCCATTGCTATGCTTTGTCTATTTTTATGA
>NW_024059763.1:0-10000 GCF_016432855.1 Salvelinus namaycush
GTGATGTTCTACATAGAGCCATATAAATAGTATTATACCTCTATAGTGATGTTCTACATAGAGGCATATAAAGAGTATTGTACCTCTATAGTGATGTTCTACATAGAGCCATATAAAGAGTATTATACCTCTATAGTGACTGTTCTACATAAAGGCATATAAAGAGTATTGTACCTCTATAGTGATGTTCTACATAGAGCCATATAAAGAGTATTGTACCTCTATAGTGACTGTTCTACATAGAGCCAGGTGTGTTTCTAGTACATTCGTACAGGAGGAGCAGGTGTGTTTCTAGTACAGTCATACAGGAGGAACAGGTGTGTTTCTAGTACAGTCATACAGGAGGAACAGGTGTGTTTCTAGTACAGTCATACAGGAGGAGCAGGTGTGTTTCTAGTACAGTCATACAGGAGGAACAGGTGTGTTTCTAGTACAGTCATACAGGAGGAGCAGGTGTGTTTCTAGTACAGTCATACAGGAGGAACAGGTGTGTTTCTAGTACAGTCATACAGGAGGAACAGGTGTGTTTCTAGTACAGTCATACAGGAGGAACAGGTGTGTTTCAGTCGTACAGGAGGAACAGGTGTGTTTCTAGTACAGTTGTACAGGAGGAACAGGTGTGTTTCTAGTACAGTCGTACAGGAGGAGCAGGTGTGTTTCTAGTACAGTCGTACAGGAGGAACAGGTGTGTTTCTAGTACAGTCGTACAGGAGGAGTAGATGTGTTTCAGTCGTACAGGAGGAACAGGTGTGTTTCTAGTACAGTCGTACAGGAGGAACAGGTGTGTTTCTAGTACAGTCGTACAGGAGGAACAGGTGTGTTTCAGTCGTACAGGAGGAACAGGTGTGTTTCTATTACAGTCATACAGGAGGAACAGGTGTGTTTCTAGTACAGTCATACAGGAGGAACAGGTGTGTTTCAGTCGTACAGGAGGAGCAGGTGTGTTTCTAGTACAGTCGTACAGGAGGAGCAGGTGTGTTTCTAGTACAGTCATACAGGAGGAGCAGGTGTGTTTCTAGTACAGTCATACAGGAGGAGCAGGTGTGTTTCTAGTACAGTCGTACAGGAGGAGCAGGTGTGTTTCAGTCGTACAGGAGGAACAGGTGTGTTTCTAGTACAGTCATACAGGAGGAACAGGTGTGTTTCTAGTACAGTCATACAGGAGGAACAGGTGCGTTTCTAGTACAGTCATACAGGAGGAACAGGTGTGTTTCTAGTACAGTCATACAGGAGGAACAGGTGTGTTTCAGTCGTACAGGAGGAGCAGGTGTGTTTCAGTCGTACTTCCCCACTGAGACCTATTTGGACCTGTTTCACAGTCCAACTCTCAGCCCAAAGAGATCCTGTTCCATCCCCCAACCCAGGGCTCAGTGATTTTATTTGTCAACCTTTGGAACTTGACAAGACCTCTCTCTCTCTCTCTCTCTCTCCCTCTCTGTGTTTGGTGTAGAGGGCTCTGTCCTCTGTCCTCTCTTGATTCTGTTCTTGGTCTTTTCTTTAAATTGTATTTTCTATGGTGGAAGGTTAATGCACTACTTGTTTTAGTGGTATCCACATGTTTTTTCAAAGTTAGGGTGGAAGAGGACAGAGTTAGTTTCCTGGGGTTTGGAAGGTGTGGTGTACGCGATGGCTTCTCAGCCTAGCGCGAAGGAGACGCTGTCGATACGGCATGGATTCAAGTGTGTTCCTGAGAACGGAGTTAAGGTGGAGGAGGTTCTGCTCGCGGTCGGTGAACAGGTAGGAGCTGAATTTATACATTCTGCTTCTAGAATGAACAAAGCTGTGGTTGTGTTCATGAAAAGAGCTAATTTGGTTGGTAGGCTAATTGCTAGTGGAATATTTGTAAGGGATGTGTTGGTGCCAATTTCTCCTCTTTCTACCACTTCGACAATGGTGGTAGTTGCAAATCTGCCTCCGTTTATTACGGATGATCAAATCAGGAAAGAGCTGAGTGGTTTTGGTAAGTTTGCTAGCGGTTTCCGTGTCAGCAGGTTTTCAGGCAGATCCCGTTAAGCACGTTGTTTCGTTCCGGAGGCGAGTGTTTATGTTTCTGAATAACAATGAGCAACAGCTAAATGTGCATTTTAAACTGAGGAATGGGGAGGGGCTCTACACAGGGTTTGCCAGCATGTTGTCCCATGAACTAGCAGAGGCCGTAACCCTGATGTGACCCCCAGTCGTGAATCCACCGGGGTAGGAGAGTTGCCGATGAGCTGCCGTCGGGCGGCTCTGACTCTCCTGCCCAAAAAAGGGAACTTGTGTGAACTTATTAAGAACTGGAGGCCTGTGGCATTACTCTGTGCGGACTACAAGATATTTGCCAAGGTCCTCTCTAACAGACTGAAGTCCCATCTGGACTCGATAGTACATAAGGACCAAACATATTGTGTACCGGGACGTTCAATCACGGACAACTTGTTCTTAATCAGGGACATGTTGGACTTGTCGAGAGGTTCTAATGTGAACTTTGGTCTCTTTAGATCAAGAGATGGCTTTTGATAGAGTGGACCATGAGTATCTGTTTAATGTGATGTCTGTGTTTGGGTTTGGGAAGAGTTTTTTGACCTGTGTGAAGCTGTTGTATGCTGGGGCGTCATGTATGGTCAAGGTGGGAGGGGGGCTCAGTAGGCCAGTCTGGGTGAGGCGGGGCATTAGACAGGGATGCCCTCTATCTGGGGAGTTATACACACTAGCCATTGAGCCTTTTTTAGGACTGCTACGCAGGAGACTGCAGGTAGTGTGCTGGACAGGCATGGTGGTCTGTGATGGTCAGGGATGGTCAAGATATGCAGGCACTAGAGACCAGTCTGAAGGTGTACGAGGGAGCTTCATCAGCCAAGGTGAACTGGAGCAAGAGCAAAGCTCTGTTATGTGGGGCATGGAGGGATAGGGCTCCTCCTCTGCTTCCAGGGGGTTTGCAGTGGGGTTGTGAAGGGCTTAAAGTGTTGGGGGTGTACCTGGGCTCGGAGAGGTGGGTCAGGAAGAACTGGGAGGGGCTGTCACAGGCAGTGGTGTCAAGACTGGCCAGGTGGAGGTGGCTCCTGTCCCAAGTGTCATATAGAGGTAGGGTGCTGATAATTAACAACCTGGTGGCATCTTCCCTGTGGCATAAACTGGCTGAATTCCGGCTAAAGGCGGTGCAGAGACTGCTGTACCATACTGATGTTGGCTGGAGGGAACCAGCATGCGCACTGCTGAGGAGAGCTGGAGGATTAGGGTTGGACCAGCAGCTGTTCCTCATGAAGCTGGAGAGGCTGAGTACAGCAGGTCTCTCAGATTTTTACTCTGCGGTGCTGAGGGCCTGGCGTGGAGCCTGGGCTGTGGGTGTGGGAGGAGCCTATCTTCCACAACCCAGCCATCCCTATGAGATCGGTTCAGTCGGCCACCCTGCAGCGGCAACTGATGGCAGCAGGTTTACAAAGGCTGGGTGACCTGAGACTGCTGGGAGAGGAGGGGTGGAAAACCCTGGAAGTCCTGGCACAACAAACAGGAATAACGTCTCTTAGGCTGCTGGTGAGATTCCTGGAGGAGGTCCAGGAGGCACTGTCTGAGCCGGTAAGGGGGGTGTTTGAGAGGCCAAAGGGGGAGGGACCACCAAGTAATCCGCCATTGCAGGTGACAGCAGAGACTGAGGACTGTCAAGGGGGTCTGGAGGATTTGTTAGATTTTAACACTCCGAACCTGGGGGAGTTTGAAGGGGTGGGAGGTAAAGCCCTCCACATCCTCTGCATTAAGGTAAGGAACATTAGGAGCCTAACAGGAGTGAAGGCACATCAGTGGCAGGGGGGATGTGGGGTGGAGAGTATGGTGGGTTTTAGATGGAGGGGGCTCTATAAACACCCAGTACCAAAGAGGTCAGGGGACCTCCAGTGGAGGGTTCTTCATGCAGCCCTGGCCACTAACAGCTGGTTGGCACGGGTTGAACCGGGAATTGGGCAGGGTTGTCCTTTCTGTGTCATGAAAGAAACTGTGATTCATGTGTTTTCTGTGTGCACCAGGATAATGCATTAATGTCTCTGTTGGGAGGTCTGTGTGAGAGGTTGGGGGTGGATTTTACTGTTGGAATGTCTGTGTGAGAGGTTGGGGGAGGTTTGTACTGTTGGAATGTCTGTGTGAGAGGTTGGGGTGGTGTTTACTGTTGGAATGTCTGTGTGAGAGGTTGGGGGAGGTTTTTACTGTTGGAATGTCTGTGTGAGAGGTTGGGGTGGTGTTTACTGTTGGAATGTCTGTGTGAGAGGTTGGGGGTGTTTTTTACTGTTGGAATGTCTGTGTGAGAGGTCGGGGGTGGTTTTTACTGTTGGAATGTCTGTGTGAGAGGTTGGGGGAGGTTTTTACTGTTGGAATGTCTGTGTGAGAGGTCGGGGGTGGTTTTTACTGTTGGAACGTCTGTGTGAGACGTTGGGGGAGGTTTTTACTGTTGGAATGTCTGTGTGAGAGGTTGGGGAGGTTTTTACTGTTGGAACGTCTGTGTGAGAGGTTGGGGAGGTTTTTACTGTTGGAATGTCTGTGTGAGAGGTTGGGGTGGTTTTTACTGTTGGAACGTCTGTGTGAGACGTTGGGGGAGGTTTTTACTGTTGGAATGTCTGTGTGAGAGGTTGGGGAGGTTTTTACTGTTGGAATGTCTGTGTGAGAGGTTGGGGGTGGTTTTTACTGTTGGAATGTCTGTGTGAGAGGTTGGGGGAGGTTTTTACTGTTGGAATGTCTGTGTGAGAGGTCGGGGGTGGTTTTTAATGTTGGAATGTCTGTGTGAGAGGTTGGGATGGTTTTTACTGTTGGAATGTCTGTGTGAGAGGTCGGGGGTGGTTTTTACTGTTGGAATGTCTGTGTGAGAGGTTGGGGGTGGTTTTTAATGTTGGAATGTCTGTGTGAGAGGTTGATGTGGTTTTTACTGTTGGAATGTCTGTGTGAGAGGTTGGGGAGGTTTTTACTGTTGGAATGTCTGTGTGAGAGGTTGGGGGTGGTTTTTACTGTTGGAATGTCTGTGTGAGAGGTTGGGGTGGTGTTTACTGTTGGAATGTCTGTGTGAGAGGTTGGGGGTGGTTTTTACTGTTGGAATGTCTGTGTGAGAGGTTGGGGTGGTGTTTACTGTTGGAATGTCTGTGTGAGAGGTTGGGGTGGTGTTTACTGTTGGAATGTCTGTGTGAGAGGTTGGGGAGGTTTTTACTGTTGGAATGTCTGTGTGAGAGGTTGGGGGTGGTGTTTACTGTTGGAATGTCTGTGTGAGAGGTTGGGGTGGTTTTTACTGTTGGAATATCTGTGTGAGAGGTTGGGGGTGGTTTTTAATGTTGGGATGTCTGTGTGAGAGGTTGGGGGAGGTTTTTACTGTTGGAATGTCTGTGTGAGAGGTTGGGGTGGTGTTTACTGTTGGAATGTCTGTGTGAGAGGTTGGGGTGGTTTTTACTGTTGGAATGTCTGTGTGAGAGGTTGGGGTGGTTTTTACTGTTGGAATGTCTGTGTGAGACGTTGGGGGTGGTTTTTACTGTTGGAATGTCTGTGTGAGAGGTTGGGGTGGTTTTTACTGTTGGAATGTCTGTGTGAGAGGTTGGGGGTGGTTTTTACTGTTGGAATGTCTGTGTGAGAGGTTGGGGGTGGTTTTTACTGTTGGAATGTCTGTGTGAGAGGTTGGGGGTGGTGTTTACTGTTGGAATGTCTGTGTGAGAGGTTGGGGGTGGTTTTTACTGTTGGAATGTCTGTGTGAGAGGTTGGGGTGGTGTTTACTGTTGAAATGTCTGTGTGAGAGGTTGGGGTGGTGTTTACTGTTGTAATGTCTGTATGAGAGGTTGGGGTGGTGTTTACTGTTGGGATGTCTGTGTAAGAGGTTGGGGCGGTGTTTACTGTTGGGATGTTTATAATGGGGTACAGGTATTCAAATAAGGAAAATGCCAAATGTGTGTTGTTGAACTTTCTGTTTGCGCAGGCAAAGTTGGCTGTTTGACTAACAAGGAGGAACAGGGTCAAAGGTGGGGGGATAACAGATTCTTTACTATTGTTTAATGAGATGGTCTCTGCCCACCTTAGGGTTGCGTTTGAGTTCTATAGAATGATAAAAAGTGTGGAGATATGTGAGGAGATATGGTGTGATGGGGGAGCTGTCTGTATTGCTGGGGAAGATGTTTTGGATATACGGTTGTAGAAGTGGGTATTGTTTTGGGTTTTGTGATGTTGGTTTGTATCATGTGGTAGAGGGAAAGGTGAGTATGGTACATGTATGCAGTACAGGATATATTGTGGTGGTGAGGTTTTAATGAAATGAGAAGTTTCATTAAAGAAAGACAAAAAGTGTCTGTCTGTCTGTCTGTCTGTCTGTCTGTCTGTCTGTCTGTCTGTCTGTCTGTCTGTCTGTCTGTCTGTCTGTCTGTCTGTCTGTCTGTCTGTCTGTCTGTCTGTCTGTCTGTCTGTGTCTGTCTGTCTGTCTGTGTTTTTAACAGGGAGCTAGTTGGAGCTGTAGACTGACAGAGCCTGTTCTCTTCCCCCAGCCAGCTGAGCAGAGAGCAAACACATGCACATACAGAGAGACACAGAGAGACACAGAGAGAGAGACAGAGTGGCAATCTAGGGCACAGGCTGTCTGCAGGCTCTAAAGAGAGCATTAGGGAGAGAGACAACAAACAGAGAGAACGGAGGGAGAGAAAGAAAGCAAATGAACAGCGAATCCTGAAAGAAAAACACCTCATCAAGCAAATGCCAGGGGGTCAGAGCAGAGGGGAAGAGAGGGGAGGAGAGGGAGGAGAGGGAGCAGAGGGGAAGAGAGGGAGGAGAGGGAGCAGAGGGGAAGAGAGGGCGAGGAGAGGGAGGAGAGGGAGCAGAGGGGAAGAGAGGGCGAGGAGAGGGAGGAGAGGGAGCAGAGGGGAAGAGAGGGCGAGGAGAGGGAGGAGAGGGAGCAGAGGGGAAGAGAGGGCGAGGAGAGGGAGCAGAGGAGGGATGGGTGAAGCCTCGTATTATTGGAATTTTTTTCTATAATTGTTCTATTCTTCTCTCTGTGTTGTTGGGAAGGGTCCGTAAGTAAGCATTTCACTGTTAGTCTACACCTGTTGTTTACGAAGCACGTGACAATTGATTTCCTTCCTTCTTCTCTTCTCCTACGCTAACCCCAATAATTCAGCTTCTCTCTTATTCCCACCATCTATTCCTCCACCTCCCTCCATCTCTCCCCCAGAGAGATCAAGAAGCATGTCTCCACTTTGAGAGGAAGAGGGGGAGGAAAGGGAGAGAATGGAGAAGAGCAAGAAGAGGACGGAGGAGAGAGAGAAACAAACTGTAATATTTGGCAAATTCCCCCGTTCTTATCTCCTCTCGTTGTTTTTCTGGAACGAGCGCTTCGAATTAGGTCAACAGGATGCAACCATGGGGTGAGAGGAGAGGAGGGGTGTGAAGGAACGGGGGAAAACAAAAGACCTAATAAAGGGGGATGAGAGAAAGAGGCATGGGGTGAGAGGAAAGGGGAGAGGAGGGGTACGATGAGAGGAGAGAGAAAGACGAGAGCAAGATGAGAGAGAGAGAAAAGAGGCGGAATGGGGAAAGGAGGGGTACGAGGAAGGGGAAGACATGAAGGAAGATTTAAAAACAAGATAGATGAAAAGGAGAAAACGGAAAGAGGAATACACTCTTAGAAAAAGGATTCCAAAACGGTTCTTAAGCTGTCCCTATTGGATGGTTCAAGGTAGAACCATTTTTTTAACCAAAAATAGTTCTTCAAAGAGTTCTCCTATGGGGACAGCCAAAGAACCCTTTTAGGTTCTAGATAGCACCTTTTTTTTGTAAGAGTGTAGGGTAAGGAGGGGTTCGTTGAGTAGAGGAGGTACGTGAGCAAGAGATAAAGACGGTAAGAATGAAAGAGACAGAGGGAGATCCGGAAAGGAGGATCATTTTGATGTGGAGGTCAAATTAGCTCTGATTGCCACCAGCTGTTTGACTTCAGAGTCCGAGGGGAGGAGCCAGATGAGAACGTATATAATCATTCTTATGCCTCTCAGGCTGTCAGTGATAATCTCTCGTGGACAGACGCACACGTTAAATAAATTGTATCGTAGCGTCTGACAACAGACTGTGGGATGCCACCAATAACAAGGAACTTTGTTTCCGGTGCCCTGATTTGTCGACACTGATCGTTTGGACAAATCATGATTTCGCAGGTGATCGCATCTTTCGAATTTCGAAAGGGGAGGGGACTGGCCCAGAGACTTTTCCAAAACTGGCTGAGAGTTTTCGGTTTGGGGGGTGGGGACTTCACTAGTCTCATTAGGATCTTTTCTCATAGATCTCCCACCAAGATTTTAGTTTTCACTCTCAGTGCTAACAGCTATCAGTCAGTCAGTAGAAAACTAAGACAATTTATATACAGTCTAGTAGCTTCCTCCAAACTAATTGGTATTCAATTCTTAGAGCCTTTGTGTGTGTCTGTGTTCAGTTTGATAGATTTATCTGAGAGATGTGCATCCATCTAGTTAACATTCACTGGAGGCCTGCACCACTTCAAAGGCCAAAGATGTTGGGCGGCTAAATATAGAAGAGAGGAAACACACACACAAACACACACATACAGACACTGAAACTATATAATGAGCTGATCTCAGTACAGGCAGACTGAGTCTTCAACAAAGTATGTAGCCAACACACAGCTGACAATACTGCTTCCATCTACAAATCACTGGTCCTGTTGAAAGAAAGTATCCTCTCTCTCAGTGTTGCTGTTTCTGTGTGTGTGTGTGTGTGTGTGTGTTGCTCTCTCTCTCTCTGTGCTGCTCTCTCTCTATCTGTGTGTGCTGCTCTCTCTCTCTCTCTCTCTCTCTCTCTGTGTGTGATGCTCTCTCTCGCTCTCTCTCTGTGTGCTGCTCTCTCTCTCTCTCTCTCTCTCTCTCTCTCTCTGTGTGATGCTCCCACTATCTTTCTCTCTGTGTGATGCTCTCTCTCTCTCTCTGTGTGTGCTGCTCTCTCTCTCTCTCTCTGTGTGTGCTGCTCTCTCTCTCTCTGTGTGTGTGTGTGTTGCTCTCTCTCTCTCTCTGTGTGTTGCTCTCTCTCTCTCTCTCTCTCTCTCTCTCTCTCTCTCTCTCTCTGTGTTGCTCTCTCTGTGTGTTGCTCTCTCTCTCTGTGTTTCTCTCTGTGTGTGTGTGGGTGTGTGTTGCTTTCTCTCTGGGTGTGTGCGTGTTGCTCTCTCTCTCAATTCAATTCAATTCAATTCAAAGGGCTTTATTGGCATGGGAAACATGTGTTAACATTGCCAAAGCAAGTGAGGTAGATAATATACAAAAGTGAAATAAACAATAAAAATTAACAGTAAACATTACACATACAGAAGTTTCAAAACAATAAAGACATCACAAATGTCATATTGTATATATACAGTGTTGTAACAATGTACAAATGGCTAAAGTACACAAGGGAAAATAAATAAGCATAAATATGTGTTTGTTCTTCACTGGTTGACCTTTTCTTGTGGCAACAGGTCACAAATCTTGCTGCTGTGATGGCACACTGTGGAATTTCACCCAGTAGATATGGGAGTTTATCAAAATTGGATTTGTTTTCGAATTCTTTGTGGATCTGTGTGATCTGAGGGAAATATGTCTCTCTAATATGGTCATACATTTGGCAGGAGGTTAGGAAGTGCAGCTCAGTTTCCACCTCATTTTGTGGGCAGTGTGCACATAGCCTGTCTTCTCTTGAGAGCCATGTCTGCCTACGGCGGCCTTTCTCAATAGCAAGGCTATGCTCACTGAGTCTGTACATAGTCAAAGCTTTCCTTAAGTTTGGGTCAGTCACAGTGGTCAGGTATTCTGCCACTGTGTACTCTCTGTTTAGGGCCAAATAGCATTCTAGTTTGCTCTGTTTTTTTGTTAATTCTTTCCAATGTGTCAAGTAATTATCTTTTTGTTTTCTCATGATTTGGTTGGGTCTAATTGTGCTGTTGTCCTGGGGCTCTGTGGGGTGTGTTTGTGTTTGTGAACGGAGCCCTAGGACCAGCTTGCTTAGGGGACTCTTCTCCAGGTTCATCTCTCTGTAG